>NW_026111833.1:227500-290000 GCF_024679095.1 Eriocheir sinensis
TATAAAAAATGCACATACTATAAGGTAAATTTGTATTGAAATAGATATGCAAAATACATCTAAAACAATGTAAATTAGTTTTAAAATATATACGAACACATAAAATAACGTAGATATAACTTTTATGATGTAAATATGTATAAAAATATATATACAAAATAAACATTAAATAATGTAAATTTCAAAATATAATAAATAAAATATAAGAGAATGTGTATTTGTATGAAAATAGATACACATAAATAATAAATTTAAAAATATATATATAAAATACACAAATTACTACAATAATAAATTTGTATGAAAAAATATATAAATAACATTAATTTAAATATATACACAAAATTTATATTGTATATATATATATATATATATAATATATATATATATATATATATATAAACAATACACAAATTATGTATAAATTGTATATATACTTACATTATTTATATATATATGTATAAAAATATATATATATATACAAAAATATATATATATATATATATATATATATATATACATATATATACATATATATATTACAAATTACCTATATGTATATATTATTGTATTTAATTTTATGTGTATTTATTTAATGTGTTTTTATACAATTTTATGCAATTGTGTTTTAATACAAATTTTGATATTTATATGTATTCTACTTTTTAATATACATTTTATTTTATGTATGTGTTTTATATATATATATACATATATATATATATATATATATATATGTATATATATATATATATATATATACATATATATATATATATATATATATATATATATGTATATATATATATATATATATACATATATTTTTTTACATTATTATATTATTACTTATTTTATGTGTATTTTTGCATATATTTTCAACACAATTTACGTTATTTTATGTGTATTTTGCATATTTATTTCAATACAAATATTTAATTATTTCATGTGTATTTTGTATTATATTTTTTTAAATATGTGTTATTTTTAATTAAATTTATTATTTTATGTAAATTTTATCTATTTTCATATACAATTCACATTCTTTTGATAATATTGTTTATTGTATTTTGTATACAATTTACATTACATATTTAATGTGTATTATTTTGTATATATATATATATATATATATATATATATATATATATATATATATATATATATATATATATATATATATATATATATACTTTATATATATATATATATTATTTATTTATGTGTATTTATTTGTATTTGATAGAAATTACAATATTTTATGTGCATTTGTATACGTATATTTCAAATACAAATTTTAATTATTTGTGTGTATTTTGTATATATCTATTTTACAAATTTAAATTATTTGGTTTTTTATATTTGTAAATCTATTTTCACACAAATATATATTATTTTATTGGTATTCTGTTCATATGTTTGATACGAATTTACATTTATTTCTATGTATTTTTTTTTGTATATATTTTACGTATTTACATTATTTAATGTGTATTTTGTATATATGTTTTATACAAATTTATATTATTTTTATGTATTTGTTTATATATTTTGATACAAATTTACATTATTTTATGTGTATTTTGTATATATATTTCATTACAAATTTGCCTTATTTTATGTGTATTTTATATATTTATTTTCATTCAAATTTTTATTTATTGTGTATTTTGTATATATATTTTTTAATTTACGTTATTTTATGTATATTTTGTATATATATTTTCATACAAATACATTTTTTATTGTATTTTGTTTATTTATTTTGATACGAATTTACATTATTTCATGTGTATTTTTATATATATATTTTTAAACGCATTTACATTATTTAATGTGTTTTTCTATATAAATTTTATACAAATTTACCTTATTTTATGTGTATTCATATATATTTTTATACAAATTTACATTATTTTATGTGTATTTTATACATATTTTTATAGAAATTTACTTTATTTATTGTGTATTTTGTATATATATTTTCATACAAATTTATTTTATTTCATGTGTATTTGTATATATATTTTAAAGAAATTTATTATTTTATGTGTATTTTGTATATTTTTCTACAAATTTACATTATTTTATTGTATTTTGTTATTCAATTTTGGTACGAATTACATTATTTTATGTGTATTTTGTATATATTTTTATAATGTATTTACATTATTTTATGTGTATTTTGTTTATATATTTTATGAAATTTACGTTATTTTATGTGTATTTTATAAATATATTTTGATACAAATTTACATTATTTTATGTATTTTGTATATATTTCAATACAAATTTACATTATTTTATGTGTATTTTGTATATCTATTTTATACAAATTTAATTATTTTGATTTTTATACATATTTGTATATATTTTTATAAATTTATGTTTTTTGTATATATATTTTATAGAAATTTACATTGTTTTATTGGTATTTTGTTTATTTATTTTGATACGAATTTACATTGTTTTATGTGTATTTTGTATATATTTTCAATACAAATTTACATTATTTTATGTGCATTTTGTATATATATTTTTATACAAATTACGTTATTTATTTATTTGTATTTGTATATATATTTTGAATAAATTTACATTATTTTATATGTATTTTGCATATTTATTTCATACAAATTTACATTATTTTATTGATATTCTGTATATTTATTTTAATACATTTATATTTTTTATGTGTATTACATATTTACATTATTTAATGTGCATTTTCTCTATATATTTTTTACAAATATACGTTAATTTACATCTATTTGTTTATATATTTTCATACAAATTTACATTATTTTATGTGTATTTTGTATATGTATTTCAATACAAATTTCCCTAATTTTATGTGTATTTTGGATATCTATTTTCAAACAAATTTAAATTATTTTTGTGTATTTTTGTATATATTTTTAAACAAATTTTTGTTATTTTATTTGTATTATGTATATATATTTTCCTACAAATATACATTTTTTTATTGGATTTTTGTTTATTTATTTTGATACGAATTTACATTATTTTATGAGTATTTTGTATATATTTTTACTTATTTACGTTATTTTATGTATTTTGTATATATATTTTCATAAAATTACGTTATTTTATTTTGTGTATTCGTATATATTTTGATACAAATTTATATTATTTTATGTATGTTAAAGCATTATTTAATGTGTTTGTACATATATTTTTAAAGTAATTTGCGTTATTTTATGTGTATTTTGTATATGTTTTCTCATACAAATTTACATTATTTTATTGGAATTTTGTATATTTATTTTCATACGAATTATATGATTATATGTGTATTTTGTACATATTTTTTATACGTTTTTACATTATTTAATGTGTATTTTGTTTATATAATTTTTATACAAATCTACGTTATTATATGTGTATTTGTATAAATATTTTGATACAGATTTACATTATTTTATGTATTTTGTATATATATTTCAACTCAAATTTAGCTTATTTTATGTGTATTTTGTATATCTATTTTCATACAAATTTAATTACTTTTTTTTTGTATATAGTTTTATACAAATTTACGTTATTTTATGTGTATTTTGTATATTTATTGGTATTTTGTTTATTTATTTTGATAAGAATTTGCATTATTTTATATGTATTTTGTATACATTTTTTATACGTATTTACCTCATTTTATGTGGATTTTGTATATATATTTTTATAGAAATTACGTTATTTTATGTGTATTCGTATATATATTTTGAAGCAAACTTACATTGTTTTATATGTATTTTGCATATCTATTTCACTACAAATTTACCTTACTGCATGTGCATTCTGTATATTTATTTTAATACATATATATTTTTTTTATACATATTTACATTATTTAATGTGTATTTTGTATATATATTTTATACAAATTTACGTTATTTTATGTGTATTTGTTTATATATTTTCAATGAATTTTACATTATTTAATGTGTATTTTGTATATGTATTTCAATTCAAATTTGCCTAATTTTATGTATAGTTTGCATATCTATTTTCAAACAAATTAAAATTATTTTTGTGTATTTTTGTATATATTTTTATACAAATTTTTGTTATTTTATTTGTATTTTGTATGTATATTTTCCTACAAATATACATTCCTCTATTGGAATTTTGTTTATTCATTTTGATACGAATTTACATTATTTTATGTGTATTTTGTATATATATCTTTTACGTATTTACAATATTTTATTTGTATTTTGTATATATATTTTCATAAAAATTTACGTTATTTTATTTTGTGTATTCGTATATATTTTGATACAAATTTATATTATTTTATGTATGTTTAACATATCTATTTCAATAAAAATTTTCCTTATTGTATGTGTATTTTGTATATTTATTTTAATACAAATGTAATTATTTTATGTGTATTTTTGTATATATATATTTTTTAAATATGAGTATTTTTATGATTATTTTGCATCTTTATTTTCATAAATTTTTACATTACTTCATTGATATTCTGTTTATTTATATTGACACAATTTTACATTATTCGATGTGTATTTTGTGTAAATTTTCCTTACATATTTACATTATTTAATGTATATATATATATATATATATATATATATATATATATATATATATATATATATATATATATATATATATATATATATATTATGCAAATTTACGTTATTTTATGTTTGTTTGTTTATATATTTTGATAGAAAATTACAATATTTTATGGGTGTTTTGTATACACGTATATTTAAAAACAAATTTACCTAATTTTATGTGAGTTTTGTACATCTATTTTCATACAAATTTAAATTATTTCTTTGTTTTTTTTGTGTAGATTTTAATATAAATTTTAGTTATGTTATGTATTTAAATTTAATTTCACAAATGTAAAATGTATATTATTTTATTGGTATTTTGTTGATTTATTTTGATACAAATTTACATTATTTTATGTTAATTTGTATATATATATTCATTTATATATATATATATATATATATATATATATATATATATATATATATATATATATATATATATATATATATATATATATATATATATATATTTTTTCAAAAACTTATGTTATTCTTACTTCTATTTATATTTATATATTGACAAACTATACTACCTTATGTTTATTTTGTACATACATGTAATACAAATCTTTTTTATTTATATTTTTTTTATATTTATCCAAATTTAAATTATTTTATGTATATATATTTATTTGTACATACGTTATTTTATGTGTATTTTCTATATATATTTTCATTCAAAATTACATTATGTTATCGGTATTCTGTTCATTATTTCGATTGGAATTTAGATTATTTAACTTGTATTTTCTATACATATTTTTATACGCATTTACATTATTTAATGTGTGTTTTGTATATATATTTTTTATACAATTTTACCTAATTTTATGTGTATTTGTGTTGTTTTTTATACAAATTAACATTATTTTAAGTGTATTTTATACTTATTTTACAACAAATTTGACCTATTTATGTGTATTTTGTTTATTTATTTTCATACAAATTTAAATTATTTTATGTGTATTTTTTACATATATTTTTATAGAAATTTCCGTTATTTTATGTGTATTTTGTGTATGTTTTTTCATAGAAATTTACATTTTTTTATTGGTATTTTGGTTACGTATTTTGATACGAATTTACATTATTATATGTGTATTTTGTAGATATTTTATATACGTATTTTCATTATTTAATGAGTATTTTGTTTATATATTTTTAAACAAATTTACGTTATTTTTTTGCGTATCTTTTTAAATATTTTGAATATATTTACATTATTTTACGTATTTTGTATATATATTTCAATACAAATTTAGATTATTTCATGTATATTTTGTATATCTATTCTCATACAAATTTAAATTACTTTTTTGTATTTTTGTATATAGTTTTATACAAATTTACGTTATTTTATGTGTATTTTGTATATTTATTTTCATACAGATTCACAGTTTTCTATTGGTATTTTGTTTATTTATTTTGGTACGAGTTTACATTATTTTATGTGTATTTTGTATATTTATTTTTATACGTATTTACATCATTTTATGTGTATTATATATATATATATATATATATATATATATATATATATATATATATATATATATATATATATATATATATATATATATATATATATATATATATATACATATATATATATATATATATATATATATATATATATATATATATATATATATATATATATATATATATACGTATATATATATTTTCTTTTTTATAGAAATTTACCTTTTTTTATGTGTATTCGTAAATATATTTTGAAACAAATTTACATTGTTTTATGTGTATTTCAATACAAATTTGCCATATTGTATGTGCATTTTGTATATTTATTTTAATACAAATTTAATTATTTAATGTGTATTTTTGTATATATATTTTTATAAAAATATGCTTTTTATGGGTATATTGCATCTTTATTTTCATACAAATTTACATTATTTTATTGATATTCAGTGTATTTATTTTGATACGATTTTACATTGTCCTATGTGTATTTTGTATATAATTTATTTCAACTATTTACATTATTTAATGTGCATTTTCTATATATGTTTTTTACAAATATACGTTACTTTATGTCTATTTGTTTATATATTTTCATACAAATTTACACTATTTTATGTGTATTATGTATATGTATTTCAATACAAATTTACCAAATTTTATTTGTATTTTGTATGTCTATTTTTATACAAATTGAAACTATTTTTGTGTATTTTTATATGTATTTTTATACAAACTCTAGTTATTTTATATATCATTTTGTATATTTATTTTTCTATATAATTATACATTCTTTTATTGAAGTTTAGTTTATTAGATTTGATACGAATTTACCTTATTTTAGGTGTATTTTGCATATATATTTTTTTACGTATTTACATCATTTTATGGGTATTTTTTTATATATATTTTCATAGAAATTTACGTTATTTTATACGTTTTCGTGTATATATTTTAATACAAATTTACATTATTTGATGTGTATTTTGCATATCTATTTCAATACAAATTTACCTTATTGTAAGTGCATTTTGTATATTTATTTTAATACAAATTTAATTATTTTATGAGTTTTTGTATATATATTTTTATACAAATATGCGTTATTTTATTGGTATTTTGCATATTTATTTTCATAGAATTTTACATTATGTTATTGATATTCTGTTCATTTATTTTGATACGATTTTACATTATTCTATGTGTATTTTGTATATATTTTTTTATACATTTTTCCATTATATAATGTGTATTTTGTATATATATTTTATACAAATTTACGTTATTTTATGTGTATTAGTTTATATATTTTGACACAAATTTACAATATTTTATGGGTATTTTGTATATATATTACAAAAGAAATTTACCTAGTTTTATGTGTATTTTGTATATCTATTTTCATAGATATTCAAATTATTACTGGGTATTTTTGTATAAATTTTAATACAAATTTTAGTTATCTTACGTGTATTTTGTAAATTGATTTTCATTCAAATATGTATTATTTTACTGGTATTTTGTTGATTTATTTTGATACGAATTTACGTCATTTTATATGTACTTTGTATATATTTAATGTTTATTTTGAAGATATATTTTTATACAAATTCATATTATTTTATGTGTATTTGTATATATATTTTCATAAAAATTTTCACTATTTTATGTTTATTTTGTACATTTATTTCATTACAAATTTACCTTATTTTATGTTTATTTTGTATATTTATTCCATTCAATTTTAAACTATTTTATATGTATATTTGTATTTGTATTTGTTTTTTTTATGTGTATTTTCTATATATATATATATATATATATATATATATATATATATATATATATATATATATATATATATATATATATATATATATATATATATATATATATATATATATATATATATATATATATATATATATATATATATATTAAAGGAGACAGTTCAAGGGCACAAAAAAGTAAACATTAATAAAAAAAGCCCGCTACTCACTGCTCCTAAAAAGAATGAAAAGAGGTGGCCGAAAGATAGGTCAGTTTCGGGAGGAGAGGTGTCCTGATACCCTCCTCTTGAAAGAGTTCAAGTCGTAGGCAGGAGGAAATACAGATGAAGGAACATTGTTCCAGAGTTTACCAGCGTGAGGGATGAAAGAGTGAAGATGCTGGTTAACTCTTGCATAAGGGGTTTGGACAGTATAGGGATGAGCATGAGTAGAAAGTCGAGTGGAGCGGGGCCGCGGGAGGGGGGGAGGCATGCAGTTAGCAAGTTCAGAAGAGCAGTCAGCGTGGAAATATCGATAGAAGAAAGAAAGAGAGGCAACATTGCGGCGGAATTTAAGAGGTAGAAGACTATCAGTATGAGGAGGAGAGCTGATGAGACGAAGAGCCTTAGCCTCCACTCTGTCCAGAAGAGCTGTGTGAGTGGAGCCTTCTCACACATGATATGCATACTCCATCCGAGGGCGGACAAGGCCCCTGTATATGGACAGCAACTGTGCAGGAGAGAAGAACTGGCGGAGACGGTACAGAACGCCCAGCCTCGAGGAAGCTGATTTAGTAAGAGATGAGATATGAAGTTTCCAGTTGAAATTTTGAGTTAAGGATAGACCGAGGATGTTTAGTGTTGAGGAAGGTGATAGCTGGGTGTTGTCAAAGAATAGAGGATAGTTGTTTGGAAGATTGTGTCGAGTGGATAGGTGGAGAAACTGTGTTTTTGAGGCGTTGAAGGACACCAGGTTCCTCTTGCCCTAATCGGAAATAACAGTAAGTTCTGAGGCTAAGCGTTCTGCAGCATCCAGTCTTGATTCTTTAAGTTCCTGAGGGTTGGTCTTCTATTAAAAGAATTTGAATATTTCAGAGTGGAATCATCGGCGTAGGAATGGATATGACAGTTCGTTTTTGTATGAATATCATCTATGAACTACAGTAAAAGAGTGGGAGATAGGACAGAACCCTGTGGGACACCACTGTTAATAGATTTAGAAGAACAGTGACCGTCTACCACGGCAGAAATAGAACAGTCAGAAAGGAAACTGGAGATAAAGGTACAGAGAGAAGGATAGAAACCGTAGGAGGTAGTTTAGAAAGCAAAGATTTGTGCCAGACCCTATCAAAGCTTTGATATGTCCAGCGCAATAGCAAAAGTTTCACCGAAACGGCTAAGAGAGGATGACCAATAGCCAGTTAAGAAGGCTAGGAGATCACCAGTAGAACGCCCCTTGCGGAACCCAT
Organism: Eriocheir sinensis; assembly: GCF_024679095.1. Lineage (NCBI taxonomy): Eukaryota > Metazoa > Arthropoda > Malacostraca > Decapoda > Varunidae > Eriocheir > Eriocheir sinensis. The sequence continues at coordinate 236,830 of NW_026111833.1, forward strand.
ACTGGCGATCAGATAGAAGGTCAGAGGTGGAAAGGTGCTTTTGAATCTTCCGGTTAAGGATTGATTCAAAAGCTTTAGATAGACAAGAAAGTAAAGCAATAGGACGGTAGTTTGAGGGATTGGAGCGGTCACCCTTCTTAGGTACAGGCTGTATGAAGGCATACTTCCAGCAAGAAGGAAAGGTAGATGTTGACAGGCAGAGGCGAAAGAGTTTGACCAGGCAGGGTGACAGCACGGAGGCACAGTTTTTAAGGACAATAGGAGGCACTCCATCAGGTCCATAAGCCTTCTGAGGATTGAGGCCAGAGAGGGCATAGAAAACATCATTCTGAAGAATCTTTATAACAGGCATAAAGGAGTCAGATGGGGGATGAGTAGGAGGAATATGCCCAGAATCGTCCAGAGTGGAGTTTTTAGAAAAAGTTTGAGAGAAGAGTTCAGCCTTAGAGATAGATGAGACAGCAGTGTTGCCGTCAGGACTGAGGAGTGGAGGGAAAGATGAAGAAGTGAAGTTGGAGGAGATGTTTTTGGCTAGATGCCAGAAGTCACGGGAAGAGTTAGAGAAAGCAAGGTTTTGACATTTTCTATTAATGAAAGAATTTTTGGTTAGTCGGAGAATAGATTTGGAACGATTTCGGGCAGAAATGTAAAGTTCATAATTAGCATTATTTTGAAGGCTCTGGTACCTTTTGTGAGCTACCTCTCTATCATTGACAGCACGAGAACAAGCGTGATTAAACCAAGGCTTTTTAGCGTGAGGAGTAGAGAAAGAACGAGGAATGTAGTATACCTCCATTCCAGAGACAATCACCTCTGTGATGCGCTGAGCACACACAGAGGGGTCTCTATCCTGGAAGCAATAATCATTCCACGGGAAATCGGAAAAGTACATCCTCAGGTCGTCCCACCGAGCTGAAGCAACCTGCCAGAAGCATCGCCTCTTCGGTGGGTCCAGAGGGTGTACAGGAGCGATAGGACAGGATGCAGAAATAAGATTGTGATCGGAGGAGCCCAACGGAGAGAACAGTTTGACAGAATAAGCAGAAGGGTTTGAGGTAAGGAAGAGGTCTAGAATGTTGGGCCGATCTCCAAGACGGTCGGGAATACGTGTAGGGTGCTGGACCAACTGCTCTAGGTCGTTGAGGATAGCAAAGTTGTAGGCTTGTTCACCAGGATGGTCAGTGAAAGAGGATGAAAGCCAAAGCTGGTGGTGAACATTGAAATCTCCTAGGATGGAGATTTCAGCGAAGGGAGAGTGGGTCAAGATATGCTCCACTTTAGAATTCAAATAGTCAAAGAATTTTACATAGTTGGTAGAGTTAGGTGAGAGATAAACAGCACAGATGTATTTAGTAATAGAATGACAGTGAAGTCTTAACCAGATTGTGGAAAATTCAGAAGAGTCAAGGTCGTGGGCACGAGATCAAGTGATGTCGTTGCGCACGTAGTCGCAACATCCAGCTTTGGATTGAAATTTAGGATAGATATAGTAGGATGTAACAGAGTTGTGATTTCTTTCAGTAGCCTCAGAAACCTGTGTTTCGGTAAGGAAGAGGTGAGGTTTAGGGAGGAGAGATGATGTTCCACAGAATGAAAATTAGAGCGAAGACTGCGAATGTTGCAGAAATTGAGAAGAAAGAGGTTCGAGGAGTTATCAAGACACCTCTCAGGTCGGCAGCCAGAAGGAGTCCTCCTGGGGAATTTGTGGTCCCCCAGGCGGGGACTCCGAGGCTTGGTGTATGTGCGCCATTTTGAAATTTTAATTTTGGGAAAAGGTGTATATGTTGTGTGAATGTAGTGTGGTGTGGATAAAGAGAGGATCTGTCTTTAGAGAGCATGCTGAACTACTCTCCGGTGTTGGTGAGACAATAGGGAAACGGTTAGTGAGGACATGGGAAGGGTCTTTGGAGGGCTTCAGCTCCCTTCTCACCTCCCATATATACCTCACCGGGAGTGGCTTGCGCCCGTTCGGTAGGTGTCTTCCTACCTACTCCAGCCAATATATATATTCATCCAAAATAACATTATTTTATTGGTATTTTGTTAATTTAATTCGATACGAATTGAAATTATTTCATAGGTATTTTGTATACATATTTTTACACTCATTTACATTATTTAATGTGTGTTTTGTATATACATTTTTATGCAAATTTAATTATTTTATGTGCATTTTTGTACATATATTTTGTTAGAAATTTGCGTTACTAAATGTGTGTTTTGTATATGTTTTCTCATACAAATTTACATTATTTTATTGGTATTTTGTTTATTCATTTTGATACGAATTACATGATTATACGTGTATTTTGTACATATTTTTTATACGTATTTACATTATTTAATGTATATTTTGTTTGAATATTTTTATACAAATCTACGTTATTATATGTGTATTTGTATAAATATTTTATTATAAATTTACATTATTTTATGAATTTTGTATATACATTTTAATTCAAATTTAGCTTATTTTATGTGTATTTTGTATATCTATTTTCATACAAATTTAATTACTTTTGTATATTTTTGTATATAGTTTTATACAAATATACGTTTTTTTTATATTTTGTATATTTATATTTATACAAATGCACATTCTAACGATGGACATTATATTTGTGGAAATAAATATTTTGCTATTGCGCTTTATAAATAAGCTTTGATAGGTCTGGCACAATATATATAAATTATATTATATATATTTATTGTATGAATATGTGTATAAATATACAAAATATATAATAGTTATATTTCTATATATATATTATATATATATATTTATATAAATCTATTAATAGTGGTGTCCCATATATATATATATATATATATATCTTTTCTATATATATATACATATACTTTCCAAAAAAATATATCGAATCAAAATAAATACAGAATATCAATTATTAACCTCTTTTGAATAGAAATACCCACCTTCAGAAACTTAACGACTAAGCTGGAGTCTGCAGAACGCTTATATATACAAATATTATTTCCGATTATGTAAATATAGAATATTTGTATACAACGCCTAAAACACAGTTTTCCATATCCATCAAATATAATAAACAACATCCCTATTATTTGACAACTAGCTATCACCTTCCTCAACACATAAAATCCTCGGTTTATATATAATATATATACAAAATACGCATGAAACTTCATATCTCATCTCTTACAAATCAGCTATATATACAATAGGGCGTTCTTACCGTTGTTCTCCCTGCACAAATATCAATACATTTGTGTCTGTATGGAAAATAGATATACATACACTATAAAATATCCATATATATTCTGGACAGAGTATATATATATTTTGATAATATATACATAGTCTTCATCTTAAATTATAATTGTATTGAAATACATCTTCTATACAAAATTTCCACATAAAATAATTAAATTCTGAACTGAAAATACATGCCAAATACAGTTAAAAATAACGTACTTTTACTCATGCTCATATACTGTCCAAACACACTTTTAACAATGTAATTAACCAGCATCTTCATATATACAAAAGCAAATCGAATAATCTGGAACAATCGTCTTCAAAATAAATACACAGAATATTAATAAAATAATTTAAATTTTATGAAAGTATTTTAAGATTCTCCATAAAATAACGATTTTTTTTTATAAAAATATATATACCAAAAATACCAATTAAAAAATTAAATTTATTAAAATAAATACTTTTTGCATACAATAAAAGGTAAATTTGTATTGAAATAGATATGCAAAATACATAAAACAATGTAAATTTGTTTCAAATTATACGAATACACATTTAAAATAACGTATTTTTGTATATTAATTTTAATACAAATTTAATTATTCTATGTGTATTTTTGTATTTGTATTTTTATAAAAATATGGTTAATTTTATGGTTATTTTGCATCTTTATTTTTATACAAATTTATGTTATTTTATTGATATTCTGTGTATATATTTTGATGCGATTTTACATTATTCTATGTGTATTTTGTTTATATATTTCATACCAATGTACGTTATTTTATGTGTATTTGTGCTCATTTCATACAAATTTACATTATTTTATGTGTATTATGTACATGTATTTAAATACATATTTAACTAATTATATGTGTATTTTGTATATCTATTTTCATACAAATTGAGATTATTGTTGTGTTTTTTTTTTTGTATATATTTTTATACAAATTTTCGGTATTTTATGTGTATTTTCTATATTTATTTTCCTACACATATACGTTCTTTCATCGGAATTTTGTTTATTTATTTTGATACGAATTTAAATTATTTTAGGTGTATTTGGTATATATATTTTTATATTATTTACATCATTTTGTATGTATTTTTTATGTATATTTTCATAGAAATCTACTCTATTTTATGTGTATTCCCATATATATTTTGATACAAATTTACATTATTTATGTGTATTTTGCATATCTATTTCAATACAAATTTACCTTATTGTACATGCATTTTGTATATTAATTTTAATACAAATTTAATTATTGTATGTGTATTTTTGTATATGTATTTTTTTTTAAAAATATGCTTTATTTTATATGTATTTTGCATCTTTATTTTCATACAAATTTATATTATTATATTGATATTCTGTTTATTTTTTTTAAATGATTTTACATTATTCTATGTGTATTTTGTATGTATATTTTATACAAATGTACGTTATTTTATGTTTATATGTTTTCATTTCATAAAAATTTACATTATTTTATATGTATTTTGTACATGTATTTATAGACAAATTTAACTAATTATATGTGTATTTTGTATATCTATTTTCAAACAAATTGAAATTATTTTTGTTCTGTTTTTGTATAAATTTTTATACAAATTTTCGTTATTTTATGTATATTTTGTATATTTATTTTCCTACAATTATACGTTCATTCATCGGAATTTAGTTTATTTATTTTGATACGAATTTGCATTATTTTAGGTGTATTTGGTATATATATTTTTTACTATTTACATAAGTTTATGTGTATTTTGTATGTATATTTTCATAGAAATTTACTCTATTTTATGTGTATTCGTATATATATTTTGATACAAATTTACATTATTGATGTGTATTTTACATATCTATTTCAATACAAATTTACTTTATTGTATATTTATTTCAATATAAATTTCATTGTTTCATGTGTATTTTTGTATATATATTTTTATGCAAATATGCGTTATTATATGGGTATTTTTCCCACGACCTTGACTCTTCTGAATTTTCCACCATCTGGCTCAGACTTCATTGTCATTCTATTACTAAATACATCTGTGCTGTTTATCTCTCACCTAACTCTACCAACTATGTAAAATTCTTTGACTATTTGAATTCTAAAGTGGAGCACATCTTGACCCACTCTCCCTTCGCTGAAATCTCCATCCTAGGAGATTTCAATGTTCACCACCAGCTTTGGCTTTCATCCTCTTCCACTGACCATCCTGGTGAACAAGCCTACAACTTTGCTATCCTCAACGACCTAGAGCAGTTGGTCCAGCACCCTACACGTATTCCCGACCGTCTTGGAGACCGGCCCAACATTCTAGACCTCTTCCTTACCTCAAACCCTTCTGCTTATTCTGTCAAACTGTTCTCTTCGTTGGGCTCCTCCGATCACAATCTTATTTCTGCATCCTGTCCTATCGCTCCTGTACACCCTCTGCACCCACCGAAGAGGCGATGCTTCTGGCATTTTGCTTCAGCTCGGTGGGACGACCTGAGGATGTACTTTTCCGATTTCCCGTGGAATGATTATTGCTTCCAGGATAGAGACCCCTCTGTGTGTGCTCAGCGCATCACAGAGGTGATTGTCTCTGGAATGGAGGCATACATTCCTCGTTCTTTCTCTACTCCTGACGCTAAAAAGCCTTGGTTTAATCACGCTTGTTCTCGTGCTGTCAATGATAGAGAGGTAGCTCACAAAAGGTACCAGAGCCTTCAAACTAATGCTAATTATGAACTTTACATATCTGCCCGAAATCGTGCCAAATCTATTCTTCGACTAACCAAAAACTCTTTCATTAATAGAAAATGCTAAAACCTTGCTTTCTCTAACTCTTCCCGTGACTTCTGGCATCTAGCCAAAAACATCTCCTTCAACTTCACTTCTTCATCGTTCCCTCCACTCCTCAGTCCTGACGGCAAAACTGCCGTCTCATCTATCTCTGAGGCTGAACTCTTCTCTCAAACTTTTTCTAAAAACTCCACTCTGGACGTTTCTGGGCATATTCCTCCTACTCATCCCCCCTCTGACTCCTTAATGCCTGTTATAAAGATTCTTCAAAATGATGTTTTCTATGCCCTCTCTGGCCTCAATCCTCAGAAGGCTTATGGACCTGATGGAGTGCCTCCTATTGTCCTTAAAAACTCTGCCTCCGTGCTGTCACCCTGCCTGGTCAAACTCTTTCGCCTCTGCCTGTCAACATCTACCTTTCCTTCTTGCTGGAAGTATGCCTTCATACAGCCTGTGCCTAAGAAGGGTGACCGCTCCAATCCCTCAAACTACCGTTCTATAGCTTTACTTTCTTGTCTATCTAAAGCTTTTGAATCAATCCTTAACCGGAAGATTCAAAAGCACCTTTCCACTTCTAACCTTCTATCTGATCGCCAGTATGGGTTCCGCAAGGGGTGTTCTACTGGTGATCTCCTAGCCTTCTTAACTGACTCTTGGTCATCCTCTCTTACCCGTTTCGGTGAAACGTTTGCTATTGCGCTGGACATATCAAAAGCTTTTGATAGGGTCTGGCACAAATCTTTGCTTTCCAAACTACCCTCCTACGGTTTCTATCCTTCTCTCTGTACCTTTATCTCCAGTTTCCTTTCTGACCGTTCTATTTCTGCCGTGGTAGACGGTCACTGTTCTTCCCCTAATTCTATTAACAGTGCTGTCCCACAGGGTTCTGTCCTATCTCCCACTCTTTTTCTGTTGTTCATTGATGATCTTCTTTCCAAAACGAACTGTCCTATCCATTCCTACGCCGATGATTCCACTCTGCATTACTCAACTTCTTTTAATAGAAGACCCACCCTACAGGAACTTAACGACTCAAGGCTGGAGGCTGCAGAACGCCTAGCCTCAGACTTTACTATTATTTCCGATTGGGGCAAGAAGAACCTGGTGTCCTTCAACGCCTCAAAAACACAGTTTCTCCACCTATCCACTCGACACAATCTTCCAAACAACTATCCCCTATTCTTTGACAACACCCAGCTATCACCTTCCTCAACACTAAACATCCTCGGTCTATCCTTAACTCAAAATCTCAACTGGAAACTTCATATCTCATCTCTTACTAAATCAGCTTCCTCGAGGCTGGGCGTTCTGTACCGTCTCCGCCAGTTCTTCTCCCCTGCACAGTTGCTGTCCATATACAGGAGCCTTGTCCGCCCTCGTATGGAGTATGCATCTCATGTGTGGGGGGGCTCCACTCACACAGCTCACACAGAGTGGAGGCTAAGGCTCTTCGTCTCATCAGCTCTCCTCCTCATACTGATAGTCTTCTTCCTCTTAAATTCCGCCGCAATGTTGCCTCTCTTTCTATCTTCTATCGATATTTCCACGCTGACTGCTCTTCTGAACTTGCTAACTGCATGCCTGCCCCCCTCCCGCGGCCCCGCGGCACTCGACTTTCTACTCATGCTCATCCCTATACTGTCCAAACCCCTTATGCAAGAGTTAACCAGCATCTTCACTCTTTCATCCCTCACGCTGGCAAACTCTGGAACAGTCTTTCTTCATCTGTATTTCCTCCTGCCTACGACTTGAACTCTTTCAAGAGGAGGGTATCAGGACACCTCTCCTCCCGTATATGATCTTGTTTTCGGCCACCTCTTTTGTTTCTTTTTTAGGAGCAGCGAGTAGCGGGCTTTTTTTTATTATTGTTTTCTTTTTTTGTGTGCCCTTGAGCTGCCTCCTTTGTTGTAAAAAAAAATAAAAAATAAAAATTTGCATCTTTATTTTCATACAAATTTACATTATTTAATTGATATTCTGTTTATTTATTTTGATACGATTTAACATTATTCTATGTGTATTTTGTACATATATTTTTATACATATTTACATTATTTAATGTATATTTTGTATATATATTTTATCCAAATTTATGTTACTTTATGTGTATTTGTTTATATATTTTCATACAAATTTACATAGTTTTAAACAAATTTACGTTATTTTATGTGTATTTTTTATATGTATTCTCATACAAATACACATTCTTTTATTGCTATTTTGTTTATTTATTTTGACACGAATTCACATTATTTAATGTCTATTTTGTATATATATTTTTATACGTATTTACAGCATCTCAAGTGCATTTTGTATATATATTTCTATAGAAATCTACGTTATTTTATGTGTATTCGTATATATATTTTGAAGCAAATTTACATTGTCTTATGTGTATTTTGCATATTTAAAAAAATAATTACCTTATTGTATGTGCATTTTGTATATTACTTTTAATACAAATTTAATTATTGAATGTGTATTCTTGTATATATATTTTTATAAAAATATGCTTAATTTTATGGGTATTTTGCACCTTTATTTTCATACAAATTTACGTTATTTTATTGATATTCTGTGTATTTATTTTGATACGATTTTACATTTTTCGATGTGTATTTTTTATATATATTTTATACAACTGTACGTTATTTTATGTGTATTTGTTTTAATTTCTTACAAATTTACATTATTTTATGTGTATTTTGTACATGTATTTAAAGACAAATTTAACTAATTATATATGTACTTTGTATATCTATTTTCATACAAATTGAAATTATTTTTGTTTATTTTTGTATATATTTTCATACAAATTTTCGTTATTTTATGTGTATTTTGTATATTTATTATTCCACAAATATACGTTCTTTTATCTGAATTTTGTTTAATGAATTTGATACGAATTTACATTGTTTTATGTGTATTTTGTATACATTTTTTTATACGTATTTACTTCATTTTATGGGTATTTTGTATATATATTTTTATAAAAATCTACGTTATTTTGTGTATTCGTATACATATTTTGAAACAAATTTACATTGTTTTTTATGTATTTTGCATATCTATTTCAATACAAATTTACCTTATTGTATGTGTTTTTTATATATTTATTTTAATACAAATTTAATTTTTGTATGTGTATTTTGGTATATATATTTTTATATAAAAAAAAATGCGTTATATTACATTATTTTATTAATATTCTGTGTATTTATTTTGATACGATTTTACATTATTATATTTGTGTTTTGTATATATTTTTTTTTATACAAATTTACGTTATTTTAAGTGTATTTGTTTATGTATTTTCATTAAAATTTACATTATTTTATGTGTATTTTATATATGTATTTCAATACAAATTTACCTAATTTTATGTGTATTTTGTAAATTTATTTTCATACAAATTTAAAATATTTTTGTGTATTTTTGTGTATAGTTTGATATAAATTTTGGTTATTATATGTGTATATATATATATATATATATATATATATATATATATATATATATATATATATATATATATATATATATATATATATATATATATATATATATATATATATATATATATATATATATATATATATATATATATATATATATATATATATATATATATATATATATATATATATATATATATATATTATTTTATGTATTTTGAATTTTTTAATACAAATTGCCTTCCTTGTACTTTGTATATTTATTTTAATACAAATTTAAATTATTTTATGTGCATTTTTCTACATATATTTTTATAGAAATTTCCGTTATTTTATGTGTATTTTGTATATATTTTCTCATACAAATTTACATTATTTTATTGTTAGTTTATTTATTTTGATTCGAATTTACATTATTATATGTGTATTTTGTATATATTTTGTATACGTATTTACATTATTTAATGTGTATTTTGTATATATATTTGATACAAATCTACGTTATTTTATATGTATTTGTTTATATATTTTCATACAAATTTACATTATTTTATATGTATTTTGTATATATATTTCAATACAGATCTACCTAATTGTATGTGTATTTTGTATATATATTTTCATACATATTTAAATTATTTTTGTGTATTTTTGTATATATTTTTATACAAATTTTAGTTATTTTATGTGTATTTTGTATATTTATTTTCCTACATAAATATATATTCTTTTATTTGAATTTTGCTCATTTATTTTGATATGAATTTACGTCATTTTAAGTGTATTTTGTATATATAATTTTCTACGTATTTACATCATTTTATGGTTATTTTGTCTATAATTTTTCACAGAAATTTACGTTATTTTATGTGTATTCGTATATATATTTTGATACAAGTTTAGATTATTTTATTTGTATATTGCATATGTATTTCAATACAAATATACCTTATAGTATGTGCATTTTGTATATTTATTTTAATACAAATTTAATTATTTCATGTTTTATTTTGGTATATATATTTTTTATACAAATATGTTTATTTTATTGGTATTTTGCGTCTTTATTTTCATACAAATTTACATTTTTTTATTGATATTCTGTTTATTTATTTTGATACGATTTTATATTATTCTATGTGTATTTTGTATATATTTTTATACATATTTACATTATTTAATGTATATTTTGTATATAGATTTTTATACAAATTTACGGTACTTTGTATGTATTTTTTTTATATATATTTTGATGCAAATTTACAATATTTTATTGGTATTTTGTATATATATTTCAGAAAAAAATTACCTAGTTTTAAGTATATTTTGTATATTAATTTTTATACAAATTTTAAGTATTTCTGTGCATTTTTGTATAGATTTTAAATCAAATTTTAGTTATATTATGTGTATTTTGTAAATTTATTTTCAAATAAATGTATATTATTTTATTGGTATTTTGTTGATTTATTTTGATACGAATTTACATTATTTTATTTGTACTTTGTATATATATTTTATACGAATTTACATTATTTAATGTTTATTTTGTATAGATATTTTTATACAAATTTATATTATTTTATGTGTATTTGTATATATATTTTGATACAAATTTACATTATTTTATGTGTATTTTGTATAGATATTTCATTACAAATTTACGTTATTTCATGTTTATATTATATATTTATTTTCATTCAAATTTAGATTATTTTATGTGCATATTTGTATTTGTATTTATGTTATTTCATGTGTATTTCTTATATATATTTGCATTCAAAATTAAATTACTTTATTGGTATTTTGTTTACTTATTTCGATACGAATTTAGATTATTTCATGTGTATTTTGTATACATATTTTTATACGCATTTACATTATTTAATGTGTGTTTTTATATATATTTTTTATACAAATTTACTTTATTTTATGTACATTTGTGTTGTTTTTTCATTCAAATTTACATTATTTTATGTATATTCTGTATTTTTTTAATAAAAATTTGCCTTATTTTATGCGTAATTTGTATATTTTTTTTATACATATTTAAATTATTTTATGTGCATTTTTCTACATATATTTTTATACAATTGGCGTTATTTTATGTGTATTTAGTATATATTATTTTATGTGTATTCTGTATTTTTTTAAAACAAATTTGCCTTATTTTATTCGTAATTTGTATATTTATTTATTTTATTGGTATTTTGTTTATTTAATTTGATACAAGTTTACATTATAAAATGTGTATTTTGTATTTATTCTCTATACGTATTTATATTATTTAATGTGCATTTTGTTTATATATTTTTATACAAATTTACGTTATTTTATGTGTATTTTATATATATTTTTTATACAAATTTAATTTATTTTATGTGCATTTGTGTTGTTTTTTCATTCAAATTTACATTATTTTATGTGTATTCTGTATTTTTTTAATACAAATTTGCCTTATTTTATTCGTAATTTGTATATTTATTTTCATATATATTTAAATTATTTGATGTGCATTTTTCTACATATATTTTTATAGAAATTTGCGTTACTTTATGTGTATTTAATATATATTTTCTCATGCAAATTTGCGTTATTTTATTGGTATTTTGTTTATTTTATTTGATACGAATTTACATTATAATATGTGTATTTTGTATTTATTTTGTATAAGTATTTACATTATTTAATGTGTATTTTGTTTATATAATTTTTTAAAAATTTACGTTATTTTATGTGTATATTTTGATTCAAATTTACATTTTTTGATGTGTATTTTGCATATCTATTTCAATACAAATTTACCTTATTTTATATGTATTTTGTATATTTATTTTAATAAAAATTTAATAATTTTATGTGTATTTTTGTATATATATTTTTATACAAATATGCGTTATTTTATGGGTATTTTGCATCTTTATTTTCATACAAACTTACATTATTTTATTGATATTTTGTTTATTCATATTGATTCGATTTTACATTAATCTATGTCTATTTTGTATATATTTTCTATACATATTTACAATATTTAATGTATAGTTTGTATATATTATTCTATACAAATTTACGTTAATCTATGTGTATTTGTTTATATATTTTTATACAAATTTACAATATTTATGGGTTTTTGCATATATATTTGAAAAAAAACTACCTAATTTTATATGTATTTTCTATATCTACTTTCATACAAATTAAAATTATTTCCTGGTATTTTTGTATATATTTTAATATATATTTTAGTTATGTTATGTGTATTTTGTAAATTTATTTTCACACAAATTTATATTATTTTATTTGTATTTTGTTGATTTATTTTGATACAATTTTACTTTTTTTTATATTTTTATACGTATTTACATTATTTAATGAGTATTTTGTATATATATTTTTACGTTATTTTATGTGTATTCGTTTATATATTTTGATACAAATATACCTTATTTTATGTGTATTTTGAATATATATTTCAATACATATCTCCCTTATTGTATGTGGATTTTGTATATTAATTTTAATTCTTCTAATTATTTTGTGTGTATTTTTGTATATATATAATTTTGTTACAAATATGCGTTATTTTATGGGTATTTTGCATCTTTATTTTCATACAAATTTACATTAGTTTATTCATATTCTGTTTATTTATTTTGATACGATTTTAATATATTCTCTGTGCATTTTGTTTATATTTTTTATACATATTTACATTATTTAATGTATATTTTGTATATATATTTTCATACAAAATTACGTTACTTTATGTGTATTTGTTTATATATTTTGATAAAAATTTACAATATTTTATGGGTATTTTGTAGAGATATTTAAAAAAAAAATTACCTAATTTTATGTGTATTTTGTATATCTATTTACATACACATTTAATTTATTTCGGTGTATTTTTGTATAGATCTTAATACAAATTTTAGTTATGTTATGTGTATTTTGTAAATTTATTTTCACACAAATTTATATGATTTTATTGGTATTTCGTTGATTTATTTTGAAACAAATCTATATTATTTTATCTGTACTTTTTATATATATTTTTATACTTATTTACATTATTTAATGTGTTTTTTGTATATATATTTTGATACAAATTTATGTTATTTTATGTGTATTTGTATATATATTTTTATATAAATTTACATTATTTTATATGTATTTTGTATATATGTTTCATTAAAATTTTCCTTATTTTATGTCTATTTTGTATATTTATTTTCCTTCAAATTTATCTATTTTCTCTGTATATTTGTATTTGTATTTACGTTATTTTATATGTATTTTGTATATATATTTTCATTCAAAATTACATTATTTTATTGGTATTTTGTTTATTTATTTCGATATCAATTTAAATGATTACATGTGTATTTTGTATACATATTTTTATACGCATTTACTTTATTTAATGAGTGTTTTATATATATATTTTTATACAAATTAACTTTATTTTATGTGCATTTTGTTTTTTTTATACAAATTTACATTATTTTATGTGTATTCTGTATTTATTTTAATACGAATTTGCCTTATTCTCTGTGTATTATATATATATATATATATATATATATATATATATATATATATATATATATATATATATATATATATATATATATATATATATATATATACATATATATATATATATATATATATATATATATATATATATATATATATATATATATATATATATATATATATATATATATATATATATATATATATATATATATATATATATATATATATATATATATATATATATATATATATATATATTTTATGTATATTTTTTATGTATACTTTATAGAATTTGTATTATTTTATGTGTATTTTGTATACATTTTTTCATACAAATTTACATTACGTTATTAGTATTTTGTTTATTTATTTTGAGACTAATTAACATTATTAAATGTGTATTTTGTATATATTTTGTATTCGTATTTACATGATTTAATATGTCTTTTTTTTATAAAAATTTACGTTATTTGTGTATTTGATTAAATATTTGAAACAAAATTACATTTTTTAAAGTATTTTGTATATATATTTCAATACAAATGTAGCTTATTTTATGTGTATTTTGTATATCTATTATCATGCAAATTTAAATTATTTTTTGTGTATTTTTGTATAGATTTTAATATAAATTTTATTATTTTATGTGTATTTTTGTATATATATTTTTATACAAATATGAGTTATTTTATGGGTATTTTGCATCTTTATTTTCATACAAATTTATATTATTTTATTGATATTCTGTTTATTTATTTTCTTAAGATTTTTCACTATTCTATGTGTTTTTTGTATATATATATTTTTTATACATATTTACATTATTTATGGTTTAGTTTGTATATATATTTAATACAAATTTACGTTATTTTATGTATTTTGTATATATATTTCAATACTAATTTAGCTTATTTTATGTGTATTTTGTATATCTATTTTCATATATATATATATATATATATATATATATATATATATATATATATATATATATATATATATATATATATATATATATGTATATATATATATATATATATATATATATATATATATATATATATATATATATATATATATATACATGTTTTATTTTCATATATATTTAATTATTTTATTAATATTCTGTTTATTTATTTTGATACGTTTTTCCATTATTCTATGTGTATTTTATGTATATTTTTTATATATATTTACATTATTTAATGTATATTTTGTATATACGTTTTTATACAAATTTACGCTATTTTATATGTATTTGTTGATATGTTTTGATACAAATTTACAGTATTTTCCGGGTATTTTGTTTATATATTTCAAAACAAATTTACCTTATTTTATGTGTATTTTATATATATATATATATATATATATTTTAATTTTATTTAATATGTATTTTTGTATATATATTTTCGTAAAAAAATATGCGTTATTTTATGAGTATTTTGCATCTTTATTTTTATACAAATTTATATTATTTTATTGATATTCTGTGTATTTATTTTGTTACGATTTTCACTATTCTCTGTGTATTTTGTATATATTTTTTATACATATTTACATTATTTAATGTGTATTTTGTATATATATTTTATACAAATTTACGTTATTTTATGTATTTTGTATATATATTTCAATGCAAATTTAGCTTATTGTATGTGTATTTTTTGTATCTATAAGTTTTTTGTATATTTTTGTATATAGTTTTACACAAAATTTTCGTTATTTTATGTGTATTTCTTATATATATTTTCATATCAATACACATTCTTTTATTGGTATTTTGTTTATTTATTTTGATACGAATTTACATTGTTTTATGTGTATTTTGTATATATATATTTATACTTATTTACATCATTTAATGTGTATTTTGCATATATAAATTTATAAAAATTTACGTTATTTTATGTTTATTCTTATATATATTTTGAAACAAATTTACATTGTTTTATGTGTATTTTGCATATCTATTTCAATTCAAATTTACCTTATTGTATGTACATTTTGTATATTTATTTTCATACAAATTTAATTATTATATTTGTATTTTGTATATATACTTTTATAAAAAAATATGCGTAATCATATGGGTATTTTGCATCTTTATTTTTGTACAAATTTACATTATTTTATTGATATTCTCTGTATATATTTTGATACGATTTTACATTATTCTATGTGTATTTTGTATATATTTTTTTTATACATATTTACATTATTTAATGTGTATTTTGTATATATATATATATATATATATATATATATATATATATATATATATATATATATATATATATATATATATATATATATATATTATAAATATACGTTATTTTATGTATATGTGTATTTGCTATATATATTTTATGCAAATTTACATTATTTTTATGTGTGTATTTTGTATAGTATTTCAGTATAAATTTACCCTAATTTTATGTGTATTTTTGTATATCTATTTTCATACAAATTTAAATAATTTTCTGTATTTTTAATATATTTTTTATACAAATTTTAGTTATTTTATATTTATCTTGTATATTTATATTCCTACAATTTACACATTCTTTTAATGTACTTTGTTGATTTACTTTGATACGAATTTATATTATTTGATGTGTATATATATATATATATATATATATATATATATATATATATATATATATATATATATATATATATATATATATATATATATATATATATATATATATATATATATATATATATATATATATATATATATATAAGAACATAAGAACATAAGAACGTAGGAGTCTGCAAGGGGCCGGCAGGCCTGTACGAGGCAGCTCCCATTTGGACCCTAAGCTCCTGTGTATCTAACCTCACCTAATATCGCTGTCCATGAATTTATCTAGTCTATTTTTGAATGTGACAATTGTATTGGCACTCACCACATGACTGCTAAGCCTATTCCACTCATCCACCACCCTGTTAGTAAACCAATTTTTGCCCATGTCCCCGTTGAATCTGAATTTATCCAGTTTAAACCCGTTACTTTGTGTCCTACCCGGTTCTCTTTACCAACAAAACCTTATGAATGTCTCCTTATTAAAGCCCAACATCCATTTATATAAACCTCGATCAAGTCTCCTCGCACCTTTCGCCTTTCTAGAAAATGCAAGTTTAATTGTTTGAGTCTTTCCTCGTATGGCAAGTTTCTTAACCCGTGATTCATCTTAGTAATCCTTCTTTGTTCAGATTCTAACATTTTGATATCCATTCAATAGTAAGGTGACCAGAATTGAACCGCATAATCAAGATGAGGAATTAACTACAATATAGTTTGAGGAAGACCCTTTGAGGCTTCTGTTGCTTACGCTCCTTGAAATAAATCCCAGTACCCTATTAGCTCGATTTTCAGCTTGAATGCATTGTGCCTTGGACGGAGATCAGAGCTCACTAAGACCCTAAATCCCTCTCGCACCCAGACCTACTTATGAGAGTGTCATTTGCCAATAGTTATGTGAGGGGTTGTTCCTACTCACACTCAGAATACTGCACTTCCTACATTGAACTCCATCTGCCATTTATCCGCCCAGTCATATAATCTGTTGAGTTCACCTTGGAGAATACTAGCGTCCTGATCCGACCTTCAATTACTCTACCGATCTTGGTATCATCTGCAAATTTACTACTACTAATTCCTGTGTTCAAGTCATTGATATAAATAATAAACAAAAGTGGACCTAATACCGAACCTTGTGGGACCCTCACTCAACACATCCCCAGTCAGATCTTTTACCATTGATTTGCACTCTTTGCTTTATTGCTAAGCCACGCCTTGACCCAGTTCAAAACTTTTACCTCTACCCGTGAGCCTGTAATTTAAGCAACAGTCGTTGGTGAGGAACTTTGTCAAACGCTTTACTAAAATCAGATAGATTACATCATAATTTTCATCTCTGTCAACCGCTCCAAATACTTTATTAGAAGGACAAGAGATTGGTGAGGCATGACCTTCCTTTTGTGAACCCATGCTGCGAGTCGTGAATTAAGCTATGTTTCTCTAAATGCTCCTGAATGTTCCTGGCTATTATGGACTCCAGCATCTTCCCTATAACCGATGTTGGTTAATTAGCGATAGTTTGAAGCAACTGACCTGTCCCCCTTTTAAAAATCGGCGTCATTAGCAACTTTCCATAGGCTCGGCACATAGTTAGTATTTACCGACATCTTAAAGATGTCGTTAGTGGGTCACTGATTATATCACCTAGTCCTTTAATACCCTCGGAAATATCCTGTCAGGACCTGGCGACTTGTTCTTCTTAAGCTTATCTATCTCATCCTGAACTACTTGCCTGGTAATGATTATATCCCTCAATTTATCGCCATCCCCGCCCTCGTACACCTGAACTCTTCTTCCGGTATAGTCGTTCGATCCTCCTGTGTGAATACTGAAAGGAAGTAGTCGTTCAACAATGTGCCCATATTTTCGTAATTTTCACTAGCTCCCCTGTGTTTGATTTCAGCGGTCCAATTTTTCCCGTGTTTTTGTTCTATACATCTGAAAGAAGCTCCTTAGGATTGCCGCCTCATTTGCTACTTTGTTGGTCTCATAGTTCTTTTTTGCTATCCTGGTGTTTTTCTTAACTAATCTAGATAGTCTGACGTACTCGGCCTCTGAGATGTGTTTCCATTCTTATTTTCTCTGATAAATTCTTCTTAACCCAATCTCGTGTTTTTAGTCCACGAGTCATCCACTAGGATCATTGTTTTCTTTTCAAGTGTTCGCTGTGGTATATGCTGTTCTTGCCTCCTTACTATTACTCTAATCTCAAATTATTGTAAGACATTTCTACCTGGTTCCTCCTGGCTCCAATCCGCAGTTCTGGCCTCCCTCATGAATCCTTTAAATTATCCCACTTACCCCTTCAAGATGTCTTCAGCTCCCTCAGTTTGTTTCCCTTTCTAAAATCTGGCACTAACACTGGGTTTGGTTCTAAGGGTTACCGCCCAGTCTAAGCTTTCAAAAACGAACCGTTCTGTGATCACTATTTTCCTAACTTCTCCTGCCCACTTCAACTCACGTATATATATATATATATATATATATATATATATATATATATATATATATATATATATATATATATATATATATATATATATATATATATATATATATATTTATGTATTTACACTATTTTATATTATAAATATAATTTCATAGAAATTTACGTTATTTATGTGTATTTGTATATATATTTTGATACAAATCTACATTATTTGTTATGAGTATTATGCATATCTCTCTTTAATACAAATTTACTACCTTATTGTATGTGCATTTTGTATATTTATTTTAATACAAAACTTAATTATTTTATATGAATTTTCTATATATATATATATATATATATATATATATATATATATATATATATATATATATATATATATATATATATATATATATATATATTTTTTATAGAAATATCCTTTATTTTATGCGGTATTTGTATAATTTTATTTTCATGTACAAATATACGTTATTTTATTGATATTCTGTATATTTATTTTGATACGATTTTTTCGTTATTCTATGCGTATTTTGTATATATTTTTGATACATATTTACATTATTTTATGTATATTTTGAATATATATTTTTATATAAATTTACGTCCTTTATTTGTATTTGTTTAAATTTTTTTACAAATTTACAATATTTTATTGGTATTTTGTTCATATATTTCAAAACAAATTTACCTAGTTTTATGTGTATATTGTATATCTATTTTCATAAAAAAATCAATTATTTCTGTGTATTTTTGAATATATTTCAATACAAATATTAGCTGTTAGGTGTATTTTATGAATTTATTTTCACACAAATGTATATTATTTTATGTTTTTTTTTTGTTGATTTATTTTGATACGAATTTACATTGTTTAATCATGCAGTGGTTCCCAACCTTTTCTAGTTTGCGGCACCCTTGGCAAGCCTTTCAAAACCTCCCGGCACCCTTATAAGGAAATACATGGGGAGGCGGTGGCTGAGTCGTCAAAGTAACGGCCTCGTGTTCAGGAGGACGCGAGTTCAATCCCCGCCCGGTGCCACCAAGCTGATATTTTTCAGCCGCCGCCGAGTGGCTTAAAACTACCCACATGCTGTCCAGAAGACCATCTATCAACCCGGACTCTAGATTCTAGGATCAAAGATGAGCTCTGGGAGGGCAGCATGAGCCAATGCAAGATGGCGCCACTATAAACACTCGCCTGCGCCAGAACGGGCTGGGCCGACCATCAGGACCTACCGGAAAGAAGCCTTGGACCGACCATCAGGATCCACCGGGAAGAAGCCTACCGGCGCAATTTTATGGGTATTTTTCATCTCTATTTTCATACAAATTTATTATTTTTATTCTGTATGACATTCTGTGTATTTATTTTACATTATTCTATATATATATATATATATATATATATATATATATATATATATATATATATATATATATATATATATATATATATATATATATATATATATATATATATATATATATATATATATATATATATATATATATATAATATATATATATATATATATATATATATATATATATATATATATATATATATATATATATATATATATATATATATATATATATATATATATATATATAGAAATTTACGTTATTTTATATGTATTCGTATATATATTTTCATACAAATTTACATTTTTTTATGTTTATTTTGCATATCTATTTCTAAAAAGCACAAATTTATTTTATTCTATGTGCATTTTGTATATTTATTTTAATTTAAATCTAATTATATATATATATATATATATATATATATATATATATATATATATATATATATATATATATATATATATATATATATATATATATATATATATATATGTATATATATATATATATATATATATATATATATATATATATATATATATATATATATATATATATATATTTATATATATTTATATTTTATGTATATATACTATTTAACACATACATTACTTAATGCAATTTTGCATATATATTTTATTCAAATTTACGTTATTTATGTGCATTTGTTTATATATTTTTTCATACAAGCTTACATACTTTATGTGTATTTACATGTATTTCAAAAAATTTACCCAATTATTTATGTTTATTTTGTATCTATTTCATACAAATTTGAATTATTTTTGTGTGTTTACCATATTTTATATATTTTACAAATGTAGCTAATTTATGTGTATTTTGTATATCTATCATCATACAAATTTAAATTATTTTTGTGTATTTTTGCATAGATTTTAATATATAAATTATTATTTTATGTGTATTTTTGTATATATTTTTATACATATATGAGTTATTTTATGGGTATTTTGTATCTTTTATTTTCACAAAATTTATATTATTTTATTGATATTTTGTTTATTTATTTTACAAATTTTCACTATTATGTGTATTTTGTATAAATATATTTTTATACATATTTACATTATTTTAGGTATTTTGTATATATATTTTATACAAATTTCATGTTATTTTATGTATTTTTGTATATATTTTCAATACTAATTTAGCTTATTTTATTATATTATATATATATATATATATATATATATATATACATTATATATATATATATATATATATATATATATATATATTTACATATATTTATGTATAACTTTGTATATATTTTCATATATATTTAGCTCATATATATGGTATATATTCATATATATATATATATATATATATATATATTTGGTTATATATATATATATATATATATATATATATATATATATATATATATATACATATATATAAATATATATATGTATACATATATATAAATATATATATATGTATATATATATATATATATATATATATATATATATATATATATATATATATATATATATATATATATATATTTTATATATATTTTACGTTATTTCTTGTGTATTTTTTATATATATTTTCATACAAATTTAAACTATTTTTGTGTATTTTTGTATATATTTTTAAACAAATTTTAGTTATTTTACTTGTATTTTGTATATTTATTTTCCTATATATATATACTTTTTTATTGGAGTTTTGTCTATTTATTTTGACACGAATTTACATTATTTTATATGTATTTTGTATGTATATTTTTATACGTTTTTACATCATTTTATGTGTATTTTGTATATATATTTTCATACAAATTTACATTTTTTTATGTGTATTTTGCAGATCTGTTTCAGCACAAATTTACCTTATTCTATGTGCATTTTGTATATTTATTTTAATTTAAATCTAATTATTTTATGTGTATTTTTTTATATACATTTTTATACAAATATGCCATATTTTGTGTATTTTACATCTTTATTTTCATACAAATTTACATTATTTCAGTGATTTTCTTTTTATTTAAATTGATACGATTTTATATTTTTCTATGTATATTTTGTATATTTTTTTTTTATACATATTTACCTTATTTAATGGATATTTTGTATGTATATTTTAATACAAATATACGTTATTTTATGTGTATTTTGTAAAAAAAAAATTCACACAAATATATATTATTTTATTGGTATTTTGTTGATTTATTTTTATACGAATTTACATTTTATTTATATATATATATATATATATATATATATATATATATATATATATATATATATATATATATATATATATATATATATATATATATATATATATATATATATATATATATATATATATATATATATATATATATATATATATATATATATATATATATATATATTTTTTTTTTATACGTATTTATGTTATTTGATGTGTATTTTGTATATATATTTTTATACAAATTTATGTTATTTTATGTGTATTTGTATTTATATTCTGATACAAATTTAAATTATTTTACTGGTATTTTGTATATTTATTTTCAATCAAATTTAAATTTTTTTATGTGTATATTTGTATACATATGTTTAAACGCCTTCACATTATTTAATGTGTATTTTGTATATATATATATATATATATATATATATATATATATATATATATATATATATATATATATATATATATATATATATATATATATATATATATATATATATATGTATACAAAATTACTTTATTTTATGTGTATTTGTATTCTTTTTTATACAAAGTTACATGATTTTATGTGAATTCTGTATTTTTTAATATAAATTTGCCTTATTTTATTTGTGTTTTGTATATTTATTTTCATACAAATTTAAATTATTTTATGTGTATTTTTGCACATATAGTTTTATAGAACTTTGCGTTATTTTATGTGTATTTTGTATATATTTTTTCATAGAAAATTACATAATTTAATTGGTATTTTGTTTATTTATTTTGATACAAATATACATTATTTAATGTGTATTTTGTTTATATGTTTTTATAAAAATTTATATATTTTATATGTATTTCTTTAAATATTTTGACACAAATTTAAATTATTTTATGTATTTTGAGAATATATTTCAATACAAATTTACGTTTATTGATGTGTATTTTGTATATTTAGTTTCATTCAAATACACATTCTTTTATTGGTATCTTATTTGTTTATTTTGATACGAATTTATATTATTTTATGTGTATTTGGTATATATATGTTTATACGAATTTACATCATTTATGTGTATTTTCTATATATATTGTCATAGAAATTTACGTTATTTTATGTGCATTTGTGTATATATTTTGAAACAAATTTACATTGTTTTATGTGTATTTGGCATTTTGTAGAATATTTACTCTCATACAAATTTAATTATTTAAAGTGTATTTTTATATATATTTTAAAAATATATGCGTTTTTTATGGTATTTTTATCTCTATTTTCATACAAATTTATATTATTTTACAGATATTCTGTATTTATTTTGGTACGATTTACATTATTCTATATATATATATATATATATATATATATATATATATATATATATATATATATATATATATATATATATATATATATATATATATATATATATATATATATATATATATTCATATAAATTATATTTTTTATGTGTATTCGTATATATATTTATATATAAATTTACATTTTTTTTATGTTTATTTATATATTTATTTTAATATATATATATATATATATATATATATATATATATATATATATATATATATGTATATATATATATATATATATATCTATATATATATATATATATAAATATATAGAAATTTACGTTATTTTATGTGTATTCGTATATATATTTTCATACAAATTTACATTTTTTTATGTTTATTTTGCATATCTATTTCAGCACAAATTTACCTTATTCCATGTGCATTTTGTATATTTATTTTAATTTATATATATATATATATATATATATATATTTTATATATATATATATATATATATATATATATATATATATATATATATATATATATACATATATATATATATATATATATATATATATATATATATATATATATATACGTTATTTTATGTGTATTTGTTTATATATTTCATACAAATTTACATTACTTTATGTGTATTTTGTATATGTATTTCAATAAAAATTTACCCTAATTTTATATATATTTTGTATATTCATTTTTCACAAATTTGAATTATTTTTTGTGTGTTTTGTCTATATTTTATATATTTCAATACAAATGTAGCTTATTTATGTGTATTTTGTATATCTATTATCATACAAATTTAAATTATTTTTTGTATTTTGTATAGATTTTAATATAAATTTTATTATTTTATGTGTATTTTGTATATATATTTTATACAAATATGAGTTATTTTATGGGTATTTTGCATCTTTATTTTCATACAAATTTATATTATTTTATTGATGTTCTGTTTATTTATTTTCTACGATTTTCACTATTCTATGTATTTTGTATATATATATTTTTTATACATATTTACATTATTTAAGGTTTATTTTGTATATATATTTTATACAAATTTACGTTATTTTTTGTATATATATTTCAATACTAATTTAGCTTATTTTATGTGTATTTTGTATATATATATATATATATATATATATATATATATATATATATATATATATATATATATATATATATATATATATATATATATATATATATATATATATATATATATATACAAATATGCGTTATTTTATGGGCAATATGTTTCTTTATTTTCATATATATTTAATTATTTTATTGATATTCTGTTTATTTATTTTGATACGTTTTTCCATTATTCTATGTGTATTTTATGTATATTTTTTATATATATTTACATTATTTAATGTATATTTTGTATATACGTTTTTATACAAATTTACGCTATTTTATATGTATTTGTTGATATATTTTGATACAAATTTACAGTATTTTCTGGGTATTTTGTTTATATATTTCAAAACAAATTTACCTTATTTTATGTGTATTTTATATATATATTTTAATTTTATTTAATGTGTATTTTTGTATATATATTTTCATAAAAAAATATGCGTTATTTTATGGGTATTTTGCATCTTTATTTTTATACAAATTTATATTATTTTATTGATATTCTGTGTATTTATTTTGTTACGATTTTCACTATTCTCTGTGTATTTTGTATATATTTTTTATACATATTTACATTATTTAATGTGTATTTTGTATATATATTTTATACAAATTTACGTTATTTTATGTATTTTGTATATATATTTCAATGCAAATTTAGCTTATTGTATGTGTATTTTTTGTATCTATAAGTTTTTTGTATATTTTTGTATGTAGTTTTACACAAAATTTTCGTTATTTTATGTGTATTTCTTATATTTATTTGCATATAAATACACATTCTTTTATTGGTATTTTGTTTATTTATTTTGATGCGAATTTACATTGTTTTATGTGTATTTTGTATATATATATATTTATACTTATTTACATCATTTAATGTGTATTTTGTATATATAAATTTAAAAAAATTTACGTTATTTTAAGTTTATTCTCATATATATTTTGAAACAACTTTACAATGTTTTATGTGTATTTTGCATATCTATTTCAATTCAAATTTACCTTATTGTATGTACATTTTGTATATTTATTTTCATACAAATTTAATTATTATATTTCTATTTTGTATATATACTTTTATAAAAAAAATATGCGTAATCTTATGGGTATTTTGCATACTTATTTTTGTACAAATTTACATTATTTTATTGATATTCTCTTTTTTTATTTTGTTACGATTTTACATTATTCTATATGTATTTTGTATATATTTTTTATACATATTTACATTATTTAATGTGTATTTTGTATATATATTTTATACAAATATACGTTATTTTATGTGTATATGTGTATTTGCTTATATATTTTATAATTTACATTTATTTTATGTGTATTTTGTATATGTATTTCAGTATAAATTTACCTTTTTTGTGTGTTTTGTATATCTATTTTCATACAAATTTGAATTATTTTATGTGTTTTGTGTATTATTTATATCAAATTTACATTCTTTTATTGAGATTTTGTTTATTTATTTTGATACGAATTTACATTAATTTATATATATATATATATATATATATATATATATATTATATATATATATATATATATATATATATATATATATAGATATATATATATATATATATATATATATATATATATATATATATATATATATATATATATATATATATATATATATATATATATATATATATATATATATATATATATATATTTATTAAAATAAATATATAAAATGCAATATAATAAGGTAATGTATATATATATATATATATATATATATATATATATATATATATATATATATATATATATATATATATATATATATATATATATATATATATATATATATATATCGACATAAAATAAAGTAAATTTCTAAAAAAAAATATATACAAAATATACATAAAATGATGTAAATACGTATAAAAATAAATAAACAAAATACCAATAAAAGAATGTGTATTTGTATGAAAATAAATATACAAAATACACAAAAAAAACGTAAATTTGTAAATCTATATACAAAAATACACAAAAATAATTTAAATTTGTATGAAAATAGATATACAAAATACACATAAAATAAGCTAAATTTTCTTTGAAATATATATACAAAATACATAAAATAATGTAATTTTCTACCAAAATATTTAAACAAATACACATAAATAACGTAAATTTGTATAAAAATATATAAACAAAATACACATTAAATAATGTAAATAAGTGTACCAAATATATACAAAATACAAATATAATTATGTAAATTCGTATCAAAATAAATAAACAAAATACCAATAACGTAATGTAAATTTGTATGAATAAATGTATAAAAAATACACATAAAATAACGCAAATTTCTTGAAAATATATGTACAAAAATGCACATAAAATAATTTAAATTTGTGTGAAAATAAATATACGAAATACACATAAAATAAGGCAAATTTGTATTAAAAAATACAGAATACACATAAAATAATGTAAATTTGTATAAAAAACAACACAAATGCACATTAAATAAAGTAAATTTCTAAAAAAATATATATACAAAAAACACATTAAATAATGGAAATCCGTATAAAAATATGAATACAAAATACATATGAAATAATATTAATTTGTATCGAAATAAATAAACAAAATACCAATAAAGTAACGTAATTTTGAATGAAAATATATATACAAAATACAAAATACACATAAAATAACGTAAATACAAATACAAATATACACATAAAATAATTTAAATTTGACTGAAAATAAATAAACAAGATAAACATAAAATAAGCTAAATTTGTAATGAAATATATATACAAAATATACATAAAAGAATGTAAATTTGTATCAAAATAGATATACAAATACACATAAAATAACATAAATTTGTATAACAATATATATACGAAATACACATTAAATAATGTAAATACGTATAAAAATCTGTATACAAAGTACAGATAAAATAATGTAAACTCCTATCAAAATAAATCAACAAAATACCAATAAAATCATAGAAATTTGTGTGAAAATAAATTTACAAAATACACATAACATAACTAAAATTAGTATCAAAATCTATACAAAAATATACAGAAATAGTTTAAATTCGCATGAAAATAGATATACAAAATACACATAAAATTAGTTTTTTTTTAATATATATACAAAATACCCATAAAATATTGTAAATTTGTAGCAAAATATATAAACAAATACACATAAAATAACATAAATTTGTGTAAAAATATATATACAAAATACACATTAAATAATGTAAATATGTATAAAAATATATACAATAATGTAAATTCGTATCAAAATAATTGAGCAGAATATTAATACAATACTGTAATATGAAATTTGATAAGAATAGAAATACCCATAAAATAAAAATTAATTGTATAAATATGAATAAAATACATATTTTTCGTCTCCAATCTCTATCCTTCCTTTCTCTTATCTCCTCCTTATTCATCTTCCAACCCTTTCCCTTCCTTCTTTCTTCTCTCCTTTCGTCTCCCTTCTCTCTATCCTTCCTTTCTCTTATCTCCCTCCTTATTCATCTTCCAACCCTTTCCCTTCCTTTCTCTTTCTCCTCCTTTCCTCTCCCTTCTCTCTATCCTTCCTTTCTCTTATCTCCCTCTATGTTCATCTTCCAACCCTTTCCCTTCCTTTCTCTTTCTCTTCCTTTCCTCTCCCTTCTCTCTATCCTTCCTTTCTCTTATCTCCCTCTATGTTCATCTTCCAACCCTTTCCTTCCTTTCTTTCTCTTCCTTTCCTCTCTCTCTCTATCCTTCCTTTCTCTTATCTCTCTCCTTATTCATCTTCCAACCCTTTCCATTCCCTTCTCTTTCTTCCTTTCCTCTCCCTTCTCTCTATCCTTCCTTTCTCTTATCTCCTCTGTTCATCTTCCAACCCTTTCTCTTCCTTATACTTTCCTCTCCCTTCTCTTTGTTCATCTTGCAACCCTTTCCCTTCCCTTCTCTTTTTCTTCCTTTCCTCTCCCTTCTCTCTATCCTTCCTTTCTCTTATCTCCCTCCTTATTCATCTTCCAGCCCTTTCCCTTCCCTTCTCTTTCTCTTCCTTTCCTCTCCCTTCTCTCTATCCTTCCTTTCTCTTATCTCCCTCCATATTCATCTTCCAACCCTTTCCATTCCCTTCTCTCTTTTTTTTTTTTTTAAACAGGGCTTACACAAGATTGTGCTAAAGTTGAAGGTTTTAAGCTTCATTTATCTATAGCTACATACAAGACACATTGAATTACTGCCTTGAAGTCCTAATCCAGTTGTTCACCTCCCGCTTGAAGTCTTGAAGTGACGCGCGATGGTGGAGGTCGGTGTGGCGAACAAGCTGGTTCCACAGGCGGCTGTAGCGGGGCTGGAAGGAGCGGAAGTGGTGTTCTGTCCTGGAGAAGGGTACAGCCACTTGTTCCTGTCTGTGGGGTGCTGCTCGGGTGGAGTGTATGGGGGTTGGGGGCGCAGGGAGCTTGAGAGCTGCCAGGTGGAGTGTGTTTAGGTTGTGTGCCTTGAACATTACACACAGGCCTGCCACATCCCTGCGCTCCTGGAGAGGTTGCAAGGAGCCACGCGCGTGCTGAGGACCTGTGCCCTGTATCAGACGCTGGGCTCTGGCCTGGACACGATCCAGCGTTGCAAGGTAAGATGGAGGGCAGGAGGACCAGGCGAGGGGGGAGTACTCCATGAGGGGGCGTACTTGTGCCTTGAAGCGCCTCAGTCCCTTTGGCGTCAAGTAGATGGGAGATGCGCCGTACACAGCTGAGTTTCCATGCTGCATTTTTTGATATTTTTTTAGCATGGTTGGTGAAGGAGAGTCCCGCGTCGAACTCCACTCCGAGAATGAAGATGGAGTCTTGAAGGGGTAGCGTTTTCCCCTCCAGTTGTATCCCCGGCCCGGCTAGATTGTTGATATCTCGCCTGCGGGATATTACCATTGCTTGTGTTTTGTCAGGGGCCAGGGTGATTTGCCAGCAGCCGCTCCAGGCGATAATTTTGTCGAGTGCCATGTTGATGCGACACACTGTGCCTTGCCAGTCCTGTCTGTCGCTGGTGAAGGCAAGGGTGCAGTCGTCAGCGTACGCCTGGGCCTCAGGGATGAGCTGGAGAATGTCATTGAAATAAACATTCCACAGTAGAGGCCCTAGTACGCTGCCCTGGGGCACGCTTGCATTGATGGGGTGCTGGCTTGAGGTGTGGCCGTTAATCACCACCTGTAACGCCCTGTCCTGGAGGTAGTCCCCAATGAGTTGCAGGAGGGCGCCTCGCACACCTAGGCTCTTCAGCTTGGCGATGAGGCCTTGGTGCCAAACCCTGTCGAAGGCTCCGGCTATGTCAAGAGCCACGACGAAGATGTCGAGTCCCCTGTCCAGCGAGTGGTTCCATGAGGCAGAGTTAGGAGCAGCAGGTCTGCAGCAGATCTTCCCTGCCGGAAGCCGAATTGCTTGGAGTTGAGGAGACGGTGGGCATCGAGGAAGGCCGTGAGTTTGGCTGTTATAAGGGACTCCAAGATTTTCCCAACAGTGGAGAGGAGGGATACTGGGCGGTAGTTCTTTGGGTCCTGTTTGCCTTTCTTGTATATGGCCACCACTCTTGCTTTCTTCCAAAGTGTGGGCCACTTGGAGGAGGAAAGGATGTTATTGAAGATGGTGGTAAGTGGTAGGGCGAGCTGGCCAGCGCATCTTTTTAGCAGGTGAGGGCTGATGTTGTCAGGCCCTAGGGCTTTCTTGGGGTCTATTTGTAGCAGCAGATTTCTTATCTCCTCTGTGGTGACAGTGAGACTCTCCAGAGAGGCCCTGGTGAGGGATGGCAGCTTCGGGGGGGCGCGGAGGGGATCAGGTACTGACATTTTGGAAGAGAAGTGGGCCGCCAGTAGCTCCGCCTTGTCTTTGTCGCGCATAGCCACTGACCCATCTGGCCTGACGAGGGGGTGGGAGGGGTTGTCGGCTGAGAGGCCTTGTTGTTGTTTCACTCCACTCCACCACTCCTTGCTACCCACAGACTGGCCGCTGAGCTTGGTCTTCATTACCTCCTTCCAGCGTTGTATAGCCTGTTTTTGCACCCGGCTCATGTTCTTGCAAGCTTCTCTGTGTAAGGTTTTATTATGCTGAGAAGGATGGGACTTGTAACGCAACCAAGCCTTACTCTTGGTGTCCCCGGCTATCCTGCACTGATAGCCGAACCAGGGCTGATCATTTGGTTTTGATTTATATGACTGGCTAGGCACATATTCTTGTTGCAGAGACAGAAGAAGGTTTGTTAAGTTCTCCACTTGGGTGTTGACGTCTCCGTGGAGGATATCCGTCCACACGATGGAGTCCAGATTTGCCTTCAGGCTGTTCCAATCTCCCCGGTACCACAACCAGTTCACACGGGCGGTGGCTCCGTCGTGTTCTATTGAGGTCTTGATGGTGGTGAACACAACAGAATGGTCAGAGGAACCAACCATACCTAGGGGATGACAGGTGACCACTTCCTCTGGCAGCTCTGTAATGACTGGGTCCAGGGAGGAGCCGGAGATATGTGTAGGGAAATCAACGTGGTTCGTGAGGCCGTACATGGTCAGAAGGTCTTCGAACTGCCTTGCCACCAAGTACTGATTCATGTCCCCCACCACAATGAGATGTTTGCAGGAATGCTGGAGCAGAAGGGTGTCGAGATTTGTGTGGAGGAAGTGGATGGGTCGCTCCCTGCCACTGTGGCCGGTAGCATACACAGAGCAGGATGGAGTCGCGTTGTCTTGTCCACAGCCTGAAGAATGCCATTTCGAGGTGGCGTTCCATGTCGACATCGAGGGCCTCCACAGCAAGACCGTCACGGAAGCAGACTGCGATTCCCCCGAAGGTACCGTGGGCTCGGTCTCTTCGGTGCCATCTAGAGTACCCTTGAATATGCCCAAAGTTGGCGGGAATGGTGGGATTGAGAAAGGTCTCCACTGTGGCTATGATGTCTGTGGAGTGCGGGATAACATAAGAGTGTGTTAGATCTCCTATGTTAGTTTGGAGGCCTCTGATGTTAGTAGACATAATCGTCAGTTTCCCTTGGAAGGTTGGGTCGGCCGGCATAATTCCAAGGTGTGTAGGGGTGTTGAGAGGGATGAGGTGCTTGGCGCTGAGACGCTTGGTAACTGGGGAGAGGAGGCTGTGTGAGGTGCTTGTTTAGTGTCTCGATGAGGAGGGAGGTGACGGCTGTCTGCTCGGACAACTGGCGGTAGATCTTTTCGTGCCTTTCTTGGGCATGGGAGGCACGGCAGTTAGCTGTGGTGTGACCTTCGCGGTAGCAGTAGTCGCACCAGCTTAGCCAGCGGCAGGTGCCTCTAGTATGGCCACTCCTCTTGCAATGGTTGCAAAATTCTTTGGGAGTGGTCCTACTAGGGGAGGGCAGGGACAGGAGTGGAACAGGGTGTGGGCGCAAGGAAGTATAGGTGTTCCTGGGGCGGCTGTGGCGAGGTGTTCTGGGGGGAGGAGGATGACTTTGTCGCCGGGCGGGACTCTTGTTCCTCCGTGTGTCAGCGGTGTCTATGCCTTGGGGAGTGGGCAGGTTCTGGGCGTGACTTCTTCGCTTGCGATGGTCGTCTGAGCTCTGACCGCTCGGTGCTGAGGACCGGGGATTGGCCTGAGAGTCAGGTATAGTGTTGATGGGGATGGATGAGGAATTGGATGATGGGTAATCTTCCCTTGTGATGGTGGCTGCTGTGTTCTTGGGTACAGCGCCTGATGATATTTGGGTGTTTATTACGGATGTATCTCTGGGCGGGTCAACTGAGCTTGAGGGTGGGTTGAGTTGAGGTTTAATTGTGTGAGGGGTTGATGCCTCAGCGGTGACAGGGGCAGGTCTTGAGGGGTTTGGGAGGGTATCAGGTAAATCACTTTGAGTAGTGGTGGAGACGGTGCCAGTGGAGGCTTTCTGGAGCTGACGCGGCTTGCCTGAGGTCCACCAGTCGTTTGCTCCGCGGTGGTGGGTGACGTGGTGCTTCCAATCCTTGTCAATGCTGTGTCCTCGGGCAGAGCAGGATGTGCTGGTGACGGTGAGGTTATTGAGGCTGCTCTGTGTGGCCGCGATGTAGTCGATGAAGTTCAGGATGGTTACTACCGCGTCACGGTTGTCAGCAATGTTTTCGGCGGTTTTGTCGAAAGAGGCGAAGGTGGACCTGTATCTCCTGTTCTCCTTCTTAAGCTGCTTGATGATGTTAACCAGCTCGCCGCTCTTTCTCTTCCTTTCCTCTCCCTTCTCTCTATCCTTCCTTTCTCTTATCTCCCTCTTTGTTCATCTTCCAACCCTTTCCCCTCCCTTTCTCTTTCTCTTCCTTTCCTCTCCCATCTCTCTATCCTTCCTTTCTCTTATCTCCCTCCTTATTCATCTTCCAACCCTTTCCCTTCCCTTCTCTTTCTCTTCCTTTCCTCTCCCTTCTCTCTATCCTTCCTTTCTCTTATCTCCCTCTTTGTTCATCTTCCAACCCTTTCCCCTTCCTTTCTCTTTCTCTTCCTTTCCTCTCCCTTCTCTCTATCCTTCCTTTCTCTTATCTCCCTCTTTGTTCATCTTCCAACCCTTTCCCCTTCCTTTCTCTTTCTCTTCCTTTCCTCTCCTCTCCATCCTTCGTTTCTTTCATCCCCCCTTATCTGCTAGCCATCAACATCTAACCACCAGCATCTTCTACCTCTGCATCCATTTACCTTTCCTTTTCCCTCCCTTCCCCATTCACTTACCTTCCCTTTTCCCTCCCTTCTCTTCTTTCCCTTCACCTTCCCCTTCCCCCGTCTTCTAACCTACCATACTAACTACTAACCATCTATCTTACTAACTATCTCCTAACCACAGCATCTTCTGACCACCTCTCTACCGTCCCCAGCATCTCCTTACCTTGTTGCTCTCACAGATGCTGACGGCGATGAACCACCAGCGCTCCCGAAGACTCTTGAACTTGCGTACGCCCTTGCAGTGGTTGAAGGCCGTGTCGCCCGGCTCCCGCACCAACTCGCACTCGTGGTTGTTGGATATGAGCGTGAGGTTGATCTTCTGGCGATTCCCCTTGATCAAGACGCCCTCCTTCTCTTCGCAAGTCTGGGGAGGGTGAGGGAAGGGAGGGAGATGGAGGAAGAAAGGGAGAACGGTGAAGAATGGATAGGGTAGAGCAGAAGAAGGAAAGGGATTGACGAGGATGGAAAGAGAAAGGAAAGAAAGGGTTGTGAGGGAGATGAGGAGAGGATTGGAAAAGAAGGTAAAGGAAAGGGAAAGGGAAGGGAAAGGAGAAAGAGAGGATGGTGAGGAATGGATAGGGTATAGCAGAAAAAGGAAAGGGATTGAAGAGCGTTGTAAAGGGGAGGGGAAGATTGCTCCCTCTTGCACAAGGGAGCAAGGGCCTTTGCCAAAGGCGGCCCGTAGCAGGGAGCCGACAGACCGACTCTATCGGCGATCGAAATCTAGCCAACCAAGTCGGTCTGTCGACGAGGACTGGCGTGTCTCTGGTAGTAAGGGAAAGGGAAAGGAAAGGAATGGTAGTGAGGGAGATGAGGAGAGGATTGTGAAGAAGGTATAGGAAAGGGAAAGGAAAGGGAGGGTAGAGAAAATTAGGATAGAGAAGGGAGAAAGGGAGGTTGGCGAAGAATGGCTAGGGTAGAGCAGAAGAAGGAAAGGGATTGAAGAGGATGGAAAGGGCAAGAAAAGGAAGGGTAGTGTGGGGTCCACGAGACAGTTTTTGGGTAGGAAGTCGGTAAATAGGTATAAGAGGCTGAGTAAGACAGTCTGGCAACGTTGCTAGATAGTAAAGATGTCCAAGAGTAGAATCCTAAATTAGCCTAACAAAGAAAATAACCTTTCCTAACTTTATCTAACCTAACCGAAAAAGTAGGCCAACAGTGGGATGGCAGGATGGAGTAGAGTATATGAGGGAATTTCCCCAGATAGTCAAAAATGCCGGTGAGTAGAATCTTAAATTAGTCTAACGGAGGCAATACCTATCCTAACCCTACCTAATCTAACCAAAAATGTAGACCAAAAGTGAGATGGCAGGATGGAGTAGAGTATATGATAGTAAAATGCCCAAGAGTAGAATCCTAAATTAGTCTAACGGAGGAAATACCTATCCTAACCCTTTCTAACCTAATCAAAAAGAAGTAGACCGGAAGTGAGATGGCAAGAGGGATACATGAGAGACTGATGCCAGGCGGAAGACGAGTGCCGGGTGACGCGGAACAGAGTGGCCTGGGAGTGGCTTGTTTGTGGCCACCTCTTGGCTTAGTGCTGATTAAGTCCTTACAGGTGGAGACAGGTTGCCAAAATTAAATGAATCTCACAATTTGTGATTAATAAAAAACTAATGCAAATTGAAGTACACGTTTAGAAGTTAAGTATTTATTTATTGTATTTATTATTCATTAGGGTGGTGGGGCCTGATGTGGGGCGAAGAGGAGGCGGCAGGGGGGAGCGACATGCGACATGCCAGTCACGTATGCGCTGCCTCACGGGCCAAGCACAGGTCTCCGGAGCAAAGTCCATCCAGCTGCAAGCAGGCCCTTGTGATGCAGGAAAGCTGCTGTTGTTTTTTGTACATATTTTTTCCCTTCCCATCTCTACGCATACTCGTGATTTGTTTTATATGATAGTGAGTAAATTGTGATTATCTTTTTATTTTCTGGTAAAGAGATTAACTTAATTCTACAGTAAATCTAGTGAATAGTTTTTACTTTTACATTAAAGGAAGCAGCTCCAAGGCAAAAAAAAAATCAAGCAGAAAAAAAATAGCCCGCTAATCAATGCCCCACAAAAGTGTATGGAAGAGTGGCCAAAAGAGAGGTCAATTTCGAGTGGAGAGGTTTCTTGATACTCTCCTCTTGAAAGAGGTCAAGTCGTAGGCAGGAGGAAATACAGACGAAGGAAGACTATTACAGAGTTTACCAGTGTAAGGGATGAAAGAATGATAATGCTGGTTATCTTTGCATAAGGGATTTGGAGAGTAGAGGGATGAGCTAGAGTAGAAAGTCGAGTGCAGCGGTGCCGCGGGAGGGGGGGAGGCATGCAGTAAGCAAGTTCAGAAGAGCAGTCAGCATGAAATATCGATAGATGATAAAAAGAGAGGCAACATGGCGGAGGAATTTAAGAAACAAAAGACTGTTAGTAAGAGGAGGGGAGTTGAAGAGTCTTATTCTGTGGTAATAAGATCTTATTTTTATTCTAGGGTGGAGTGATTATCTCTAGTTTCTGGAAAAGAGAGGCTGCTGTGATCAAACAAGAGCGAGAGTAACTAAAACTATGGTTGAAAATGTTTATACCACGTTTGATTATCGCTGCTTTTTACGGTAACTATCAAATCAAGTATGGAAAAAAAAGTAAGGATTCTCCGACAAAGTTTTCTTGATTACCTCGGCCATTTGAAACTTGGTGCAAAGTGCGTCAGAGATGAGGTAGAGAGTTTTTGTGGAAAGATTTGCGAGCGCATGGACTTCAAACGCTAAATTTCAGTTACAAAATTATAATACAAAATGCACATCATAAAAAAGTTGATAATGTTAGTACGATGTTAGAATTAATGGAACTACTAAAATTACCACTACTACTACTACTACTACTACTACTACTACAACTACTACTATAACCAACGCAACAACAACAGTAATAATACGTAACATCGACGATGATAATAATAATAATTACAATAATAATACTAATAATAATGATAATAACAACAACAATCGTATAAAAGACATTTCTAAACACGACTTGGGTACATTTCTTTGCATATCATTTTATTTTCACCTTTATAATAATCTCCATCAACACTTCCTCACCACGACAGACAAAGGACGGCAAGCAGCACTCACAGATAACGGGAGCACCGCTGATTGGCACCGAGAGCCAGCAACAGCACCCAACACACTATCTCTCTGAGCGACCTAACCCAACAGTCTTCTCCGCGATGGTCAGGTTTTCCACTCGACACCTCATACAAAAGAAATTCCCTGTGCTGTGTAACTTCCTCATAAACCTCTCACCTCTATGAACACTCTATATTATGAGAAGTTTCCTGTATAGTTTCCACGGATTTCTTACCTTTAATATATATATATATATATATGTATATATATATATATATACATATATATATATATATATATATATATATATATATATATATATATATATATATATATATATATATATATATATATATATATCTATATATATATCTCTCTTCTATGAACACCCCGCAAAATATTATCAGAGATATCTCGTATAGTTTCCACAGATTTCTAACCTTTAATATCAACATCAAATGCTATTCATACATTTTTCGTAGTTTTTGTGCTTGTGTTTGGTTTTGGAAGCTTATCAACTTGTGTGGAGGTCATTAAAGTGTGTGGCTGATTACACGAATAACAATATCAATAACAATAACGGTGAACATGATGATGATAAGGAATATAATAAAAGATAAAAGCAACATCAACAATAAAGCTTAACCATTACATTCTCCCGTATTCTAAACTGTTATATTCTCCAGTATTTTAAACCATTATATTCTTTATATTCTCCCGTATTTTAATCCATTATATTCTCCCTTTTCTCTTTCTTTAATACGTACAAACTAAGGTAAATATCAATCAACATAGAGAGGCCAAGTTCATCATCTCTTCTCTTCGTTATTATATACAAACAAATAAGACAAACAACAATCAACAAAGACACGAAATCACTACCTTACATTGAGATCGTCGTCGTTGCTGTTATTTTGGTATTTAGGTGCAAACACAACAAGAGTTAACTCGGTTTCGGAGTCTACGTACAGTTAGTAATATAAGGGTTAGTTTTTTTACGTTTAATTCTACGGTGTTTCCCTGTTAGTTTCATTACTGGGGACGAGGTAAGGAAGGAAGGAAGGAGGGAGGGAAGGGAAGGGAAGGGGGAAGGGAAAGGAGAAGTGGGGAGGGAAAGGGAAAAGAGATAAGATAAAGGGAAAAGAAAGGAGAAAGTAGAGAGAAAGGGAGAGAAAAAGGGAAGGGGTGAAGGAGAGGGAATTGGAGTGAAAGAGAAGGGAAGGGGAGCAGGGAGGAAAGTGGAAGGGAGGAGGAGAGAAATGGGAAGTGGAGAGAGAGAGAGAGAGAGAGAGAGAGAGAGAGAGAGAGAGAGAGAGAGAGAGAGAGAGAGAGAGAGAGAGAGAGAGAGAGAGAGAGAGAGAGAGAGAGAGAGAGAGAGAGAGAGAGAGAGAGAGAGAGAGAGAGAGAGAGAGAGAGAGAGAGAAAGGAGAGAGGGAAAGGGGGAAGAAAGGGAAGGGAAAGTGGAGGAAAAGGGGGAAGAGATGCGGTAAAGGAGAGAAAGGGGAGAGAAAAGGAAGGGAAAGGGAGAAGAGGTGAGGGAAGGGAGAGGAAAGGGGAGCGACAGTGAAGAGACCGGGCGACGAGGTGAGGGAAGGGAGAGGAAAGGGGAGAGAAGTGGGAGAGAAAGTGGAGGGAAAGGGGGAAGAGGTGAGGGATGGGAGAGGAAAGGGAGAGAAAAGGAAGGGAAAGAGGGAAGAGGTGAGGAAAAGGAGAAGAAAGGGGAGAGAAAGGAGAGGGAAAGGGGAGAAAATTGGGAGGGGAAGGGGTGAGGGAAAGGAGAGGAAAGGGGAGATAAATTGGAGGGAAAAGGGGAAGAGGTGAGAGGTGAGGAAAATGGGAGGGGAAGGAATAAGGGAAAGGGAAATGGGGTGAGAGAAAATGGAAGGAAAGGAGAGGAAAAGGGGAAAGAGGCAAGGGAAAGGGAAGGGAGGGTAGGAAAGGGAGGGGGAAGGAATGGGTGAGAGAAGGAAAGGTAGGGGTGGTGGAGAGGGAACGGAAAGGGAAGGGAGGGAAGGAAGGAGGGGGACGCAAAGAGGTAAGAGAAGGAATGTGAGGGGCGGTGGAGAGGGAGGGAAAGGGAAGGGAGGTATGCGGGTGAATTGTTTTCACCTCAGGGAACTAGACGTCCCTGCCCTGCATAGTCTCAGGTCACCCTTGGACAAGGTGTAATACCTGATCTGTCTTCCGTGCCAGGGTCACGGTGAAGCCTCTGGGCAGCAGCAGTGGTGGATTGGACTGCAGGCAGAGGATCTCTTTATGAGACAATGGCTGGAGTTCCAGGGTTCTAGTCAGCTGGACCGTGCCTAATTATTTAGGCCTGCGGTGTAGAGGAGTGGCGACCTCTACACTAAAAAAAGCCTCCCTGGGAACCAGTTGTCGGTGTGAGCTCCCCGTCCCTCCCCTCTATCGACGGTACTCCCATCCCTATTCTGCATAACAGCTGGTTCTTGTTTTCTCCTGAAAGAGATGTCTTCCGTGGGCCATTTGAGGTTGTACCTCCCGGCTTCTAGGTGGAGTTTCTGAGGGTTTTTCTTATACTCAAGGAATATTTCAGTCTTTTGGTCTCTCAGGAAGGGCGTCTGATACTCTCTAGAGTTGGTGGAGAACACCTGGTGACAGGTGCCACTGGCGAGGCCTCGAAAGGGTCGCAGATTTGGGTTAGACGTTTCGGAAAGTGGGAACGAATTGCTGGTTCCTCCTCCCTTGCCAGCTCTGCTCAGTGTGACTACGCCGGCCCCGTTCTATGGGACAAAACTTCGAGGACAATAGCTGAAAAGCGCTGGGTTGTGAAAGTCTCTCTCGTGACTGAGGCTCAGGACAAGCGATTGGTCTTCGAGGCGTTTTCAAGACCCTGTGGGAGCGAACTCCCAGTGTTGGAGGCATCTAACACAGCAGTATCTAATTTCCATGCACAATTTTTATACAATTCAATTTATGGT
Source organism: Eriocheir sinensis (assembly GCF_024679095.1). Lineage (NCBI taxonomy): Eukaryota > Metazoa > Arthropoda > Malacostraca > Decapoda > Varunidae > Eriocheir > Eriocheir sinensis. The sequence goes on from NW_026111833.1 coordinate 276,725, forward strand.
CACAATTTAAGTTATTTCGAAAGCGCTTTTAAAATTTGCCCAAACTGTTAACTCGCTTAAATTTCTAACAATGCCTTCGAACCGTAAGTGTGACGTCTGTCCCGGACGTTTTGCAGCTCAGTTCTTCCAGCTGAGTAAAACTTGCCGCCTCTGCGTTCAAAGATTACATCTTCAGAAGGCTGTGACTGAATGGAAAGTCAAGCACAATGATCTTGAAAAGAAATTTGTAGCCCTTCAGGAATTTGTTTTAACTAATGTGGCAGTGACTCCACCATCGATGGTGGAGAGGCCCTCCACCAAGACTGTGCCCTCTAGACGACCCTCCTGCTTCACGGGAGGACGTGTTACCTGCCTCACAGGTTGACTCCCAGCCTGCCTCACAGGCTAACCCCCAGCCTGCCTCACAGGCTAACCCCCAGCTTGCCTCACAGGCTAACCCCCGGCCTGCCTCACAGAACAACCGCCAGCCTGCCTCACAGGCTGACCCCCAGCCTGCCTCACAGGCTAACCCCCAGCCTGCTTCACAGGCTAACTCCCAGCCTGCCTCACAGGACAACTTCCAGCCTGCCCCACTTAACGCTTCTCTTCCTGCTTCACAGGATGTCGGGTTCCAACCTGTAAGGAATGGAGCCAAACCGAAGCAGGCAACCAAGGACTTACTGACCCCCACTACCTTCAATAGGTTCCAGGTGCTGGCAGACACCATGGAGGATGAGTTCGAGACTCGCCTAGTTGGGGACTCCATGGTGCGTGGCCAGCTGGTTGAGTTCTGTGGTCGTTCATCAAACGGCCGCAGAAAACGTTACTGCTATCCAGGTGCCAGACTGGACGACATCACCGCAGCGTGCGATGATGTCACGAGAAATGCCGACCGAAACACCCTCTTTGTCATTCACGCGGGGACAAATGACGTAAAGACAACCCTTTCTGAGGAACTGCTTGAGAAATACCGCCGCATGATCAAGCAGTATAAACGTAAAACGGATGCCAGTAACATCATAATCTCAGGAATCCTCCCGAGGGTCGGTGCCGAATCTAGCTTTTACAATAAGGCCTTCAGCACAAACAACAGACTTCAGTCCCTTTGCTCACAAGAAAACGTCCAGTTCGCTAACTTGTGGAACAATTTTTACTACGATTCAGACTTGTTCCTTCCTGATGGCATTCACTTAAACCCTGTTGGAGCAGCCCGTTTCGGGAGGCTGCTCTGTGACCAAGTGGCTCTTCGAAAGCCAAAAAACGCGGAGGCGAGATCACCAGCAGCTCCACCGTAAGGGATCACTCAACCCGCGAAACCCCCGACTCGAATAACATTAAAGCTTGCTATGTAAACGCTCGTAGCCTACGTAACAAATTTGAAGACTTAGAAGTCCTCGCAGCTACAAATCATTATCACATCATCGGAGTCACAGAATCTTGGATAGACACTTCAAATAGAGATTTCATTGCGGAATATAGATTACCGGGTTATACCATCTTTAGTCATGAAAGAGAGAACAGACAGGGTGGAGGCGTTATCTTTTACATCCACAACTCTCTCCAGCCAGTATCCGTGAAAACAGATATTATAACCAATGTAGACACGGTCTTCATTGAAATTAAAAATAGATCTCGTAAAATAGCAATTGGACTTATCTACAGACCGCCAAGGCAGACTCTTGATATCGACCACGCATTAAGTGAATTATTATTAGAAACAAGTAGCAGTTGCGAGGCAGTAATTGTTGGGGACTTTAACTTGCCAGTGAAAAGATGGGGTGAACCGTTGAACTGTCATACAGGGCTCGACCTGTACACAAATTTACTAGAAAGTGATTTGCATCAACACGTTCAAGAACCGACTCGGGAAAATAATATACTTGACCTTATCTTTTCAACGACAGCTGATCTAGTTAACGAAGTAAATGTTGGTCCAATTTTTAGTTCTAGCGATCACCGAACAATCACATTCAGCATCAATATGAAAGAAAGTAAAGTAACTCCTAGTAAAGAAAAGGTGCCTGATTATCAGAGAGCGAATTTCGTAAGACTCCGATCAATTCTAAATAATTCTGACTGGACTGAAATCACGGCGGAAACAGATATTGATAAATCTTGGGGGGCCTTCACCACAATATTGAACAATGCCATAAGCATATGCGTACCCTATCGTAACAGACGTTCAGCTTCTAAGAAGAAACCCAAATGGTGGAATAACGAAATTCAAAATAGCCTATCTCTTAAAATATGCGTATACAGTAGATACATATCAACTCAGAGCGAGGCTGACAAACTAGAGTTGGACAGAATTTGCCGCGAAACCAAGAGATTAATAAAACGAACCAAGAAAAATCTTGAAGAATATATAGCGGAAACAAGTAAATCTAATCCTAAAGATTTTTTTAGCTATGTAAATAATAAAAAGCTACTCACTTGTGGTATCGGACCGCTTGCTAATGAAAATAGTAACCACACGAACGATGAAAATGAAATGGCTACAATCCTAAATAACTTTTTCGCATCCGTATTTACCGACGAAGATTGTTTATCACCTCAACCGCCGGAGGTTAGAAGGGCCGAAAAGATGTTAAGTGGCGTGCTCATCGTAGAAAGTGACATTTTACGCACAATTGAAAAGATTAAAGTAAGCAAAGCTCCTGGTCCAGACAAAATTACCCCTAGGGTCTTAAAAGAAATCAAACATCAAATTTGTAAACCGCTCTCCATCATATTCAATAAATCTTTAACAGCTGGAAAAGTTCCGTCGGATTGGAAACTTGCAAATGTCACACCAATTTTCAAAAAGGGGGACAAGTCTCATCCAGGAAACTATCGACCAATTAGCCTGACATCTATTGTTTGTAAGTTAATGGAGACTATCATTCGCGACAATATGGTGAAATTCTTCGAAGAAAATAATATAATAAATAATTCGCAACATGGCTTCCGTAGTAAACGTTCGTGTTTGACTAACTTACTTGATTTTGTTCACTATATTTTTGAGGTGTTCGATGAAAGCAGATCAGTAGATAACATATATCTGGATTTTCAAAAGGCATTTGATAAGGTCCCCCACCAACGATTGCTCAGCAAACTACTGGCGCACGGTATCTCGGGTAACATTCACAATTGGCTTGCGGACTGGCTCTCTGAGCGGAAACACAGAGTAGTTCTAAACGGTGTTACATTTAACTGGCTCGATGTCAAAAGCGGCGTACCTCAAGGATCAGTGCTTGGCCCCATGCTCTTCTTAATTTATGTTAATGATATCGATGATGGGCTCACTTGCAAAGTATCAAAATTTGCTGATGACACAAAAATTGCTAGTAAAGTAACTGCGACACTCGACGAAGAAGCTTTACAATCAGATCTAGATCGACTTGCACGTTGGGCCAATCAATGGCAAATGAAATTTAACGTTGACAAATGTAAAGTGTTGCACATCGGAAAAATAACAATCGCGTTCGGTACGTAATGAATGGCCAACAACTTTCTGCAGTAAGTAAAGAAAAGGATCTTGGAATCACTATATCAAGCGATTTAAAGCCCGGTCAGCATTGTTCAGAGGTAGTTAAAACTGCAAATAAATTGGTTGGCTTCATCGGACGAGTCTTTAATAATAAATCGGAAAAAGTAAAATTAAAACTGTATAATTCGTTGGTTCGACCCCGTCTAGAGTACTGTGTACAGTTTTGGTCTCCCTACTACAGAAAAGACATAGAAAAGTTGGAACGGGTCCAACGAAGAGTAACAAAGATGATTCCTAGGTTGAGAAATTTGTCATATGAACAAAGGCTTAAAGAAGTAAATTTATTCAGCCTATCAAAACGAAGAATGCGAGGCGATCTAATAGAAGTGTTTAAAATGTTTAAAGGATTCAGTGATATTAATGCGGAAGATTACTTTACAATTAATCGATCAAATAGAACAAGAAGAAATCACAATTTGAAGATAAGTGGTAAAAGATTCTCGTCGCACGAAGCTAAACACTTCTTCTTCAATCGAGTTGTTAATGTTTGGAACTCTCTACCTTGTGATGTCGTTGATAGTACAACAGTTACGGCCTTCAAGAATAGATTAGACAAGTATTTTGAATCCAACCAGCAACTAAGATATTACTCATTGTCGTAATAACGTTAAGTTCTTTCGAATACTGGTGTCCTTGTCCGCTTTTATCGCCCGGTTAGTGGTAGCAGTAATGGTAGTTCTTTCCTCTTTCCTACATAAATTCCATGCAGTTTTTCCATGCTGCATGGTTCTTTTTCCTTTCCTGCCAGCTTTGGCTGGAGGGATGGGGGGTGGGGAGGAGCCTTCGCCTTTGCTGTCCTTCATCTTCCACCTTTGATTAGATAGTTAGTGTAGCTTGTCACAAACAACCTTGTAAGGACCAGCAGGTCTGCTGTTGTTTGTTCTTTCTTTGTGTTCCTTTGTGAAGGAAGGGGAAGAGGAAGGAAAGGGTGAGAGAAGGAAAGGGAGGGGTGGTAGAGAGGGGAGGGAAAAGGAAGGGAGGGAAGGAAGGGGAAGAGGAAGGAAAGGGTGAGAGAAGTAAATGCAGCGGTCGAGGACAGGGGAGGGAAAGGGAAGTGAGGGAAGGAAGGGGAGGGGGAAGGAAAGGGTGAGAAAAGGAGAGGAGGGGTGGTGGAGAAGGAGGGAAAGGGGAGGGAAGGAAAGGGAAGGGGAAGGGAGGAAAGGAAGGGGAAGGGGAAGGAAAGGTGAGAGAAGGAAAGGAGGGGTGGTGGAGAGGGAGGGAAAGGGAAGGAGGGAAGGAAAGGGAAGAGGAAGGAAAGGGTGAGAGAAGGAAAGGGAGGGGTGGAGAGGGAGGGAAAGGAAGGAGGGAAGGAAGGGAAGGGAAGGAAAGGGTGAGATAAGGAAAGGGAGGGGTGGAGAGGGGAGGGAAAGGAAGGAGGAAGGAAGGAAGGGGAAGGAAAGGGTGAGAGAAGGAAAGGGAGGGTGGTGGAGAGGGGAGGGAAAGGAAAGGAGGGAAGGAAGGAAGGGGAAGGAAAGGGTGAGAAGGAAAGGAGGGTGGTGGAGAGGGGAGGAAATTAAGGGAGGAAGGAAGGGGAAGGAGGAAGGAAGGGGAACTGGAAGGAAAGGGTGAGAGAAGGAAAGGGAGGGGTGGGAGAGGGAGGGAAAGGAAGGGATAAGGAAGGGAAGGAAGGAGGAAGGAAGGAAGGGGAAGGAAAGAGTGAGAGAAGGAAAGGGAGGGGTGGAGAGGGAGGGAAAAGGAAGGGAGGGAAGGAAGGGGAAAGGGAAGGAAAGGATGAGAGAAGGAAAGGGAGGGTGGTGGAGAGGGAGGGAAAGGAAGGGATGGAAGGAAGGAAGGGGAAGGAAAGGGTGAGAGAAGGAAAGGAGGGGTGGTGGAGAGGGAGGGAAAGGGAAGGAGGGAAGGAAGGGAAGGAAAGGGTGAGAGAAGGACAGGGAGGGTGGTGGAGAGGGAGGAAAGGAAGGAGGGAAGGAAGGAAGGGGAAGGAAAGGGTGAGAGAAGGAAAGGGAGGGGTGGAGAGGGAGGGAAAGGAAGGGAGGGAAGGAAGGAAGGAAGGAAAGGGTGAGAGAAGGAAAGGAGGGGTGGTGGAGAGGGGAGGGAAAGGTAAGGAGGGAAGGAAGGAAGGGGAAGGAAAGGTGAGAAGGAAAGGGAGGGGCGGTGGAGAGGGGAGGGAAAGGTAAGGGAGGGAAGGAAGGGAAGGGGAAGGAAAGGGTGAGAGAAGGAAAGGGAGGGGTGGTGGAGAGGGGAGGGAAAGGGAAGGGAGGGAAGGAAGGGAAGGGGAAGGAAAGGGTGAGAGAAGGAAAGGGAGGCGGTGGAGAGGGAGGGAAAGGTAAGGGAGGAAGGAAGGGGAAGAGGGAAAGGGGATGAAAAGGGGGAGTTTGATTAGAGAGGAAAGGGCAAGGAGGAGGAGGGGAGGGAAGGAAGAGGTGAGGGAGAAGTGGAGGGGGAAGGAGAAAGCAAGAATAAGGGAGAGAAGAAGAATTAGAGAAAAGAGAACAGGAAGAAGATTAAGAGAGGAAGCGAGAGAAAAAAGGAAGAAGAGAAATATTAGTAAACAAAGAGGAAAAACCAAAAACCAAAACCTCACCTTTCCGATCCCACAGGAGAAGGAGGAGGAGGAGGAGGAGGAGGAGGAGGAGGAGGAGGAGGAAGAGGATGAGGAAGAGGACGGAGTGATATCAGTGTTGGAGTTGATGGCGGTGGCGGTGGTGGTGGTGGTGATACGTACTGGTTCGATACTTACTACTGGTGGTGGTGGTGGTGGTGGTGAAGGGTGAGGGTGAGGTGGGGTCAGGGGAGGTCGTCTTTGGGTGGAGGGGGCTGAGGGGGGGCTGGGGGCGTGGTGGGGTAGCTTTGTCCTCCTTGGCGATGCATTTGGGGGCGTGAGAGGAATCTGTGAGGAGAGAAGGGGTTGGATAACTCTCTCCTCCTTTTCCTCCTTCCTTTCCTGTCCTCACACCTCACTTGTTTTCCTTCCTTCCCGTTTGATGTTTTCATCCCCTTCCTCCTTCTTTCCTCCATCCTCCTCCTCCCTCCCTCCTCTACATCACTTCTTGCTTCTTTCCTTTTCAATCCTACTTTTTCATTCGTTACTCTTGCTCTTTTACCTCCTACTTCCTTATTCTCTTCTCCTTACTTTTACTTCCTTCCTCACTCCCTGGCATTCCTATTTCCTTCCTTCCTTCCTTCTTTACCCCTTCACTATTCCTTACCTCATTTTTGTCTCCTACTTCCTTTTATCCTGTCTCCTTTTCCTAGTTTCTTCCTCTCTTTCCTTTTCCTCCATTTCCAGCTTTATCTCTCTCTCCGTTATTGCTGTTCCTTCTTTTCGTTTTCAGTTCTCTTATTCCTCTTTCTTACACCCATCTTTAATTTTCTCCATCGTTCCTTTTCTCTCTTCCTCGACTTTTTTTCCTCCCTCCAAACACACATTTTTTCATTAACTTTTTCTTTGTTTTCTCCAATTTTCTCTTCTTCCACTAACAGATCCCTTTTTTCATTCCCTTTCTTTTTCTTCCTCCTCGCATTTACACTTTCCCTTTTTACCTTTCCTTTCAGACTCTTCCCTCCACTTCCTGTCTCTCCTTCCACTTACAACTCCATTTTTTCTCCTTCCCTTTCCATTAGTCCGTAACCTCGGGACAAATACCAGTGTTGTTATTCTTATTCATCTATTTCGCGTAATGTTTTAAACAGTGGCATTAAACAATTATTGAAGGGAAAAAACGCTCACTTCTTACTATAAGGGCCATATTTTTAAACGTATCGGGCTCCCTGTATGACTATTTCCCAAGGCCACGGAGAAGTTTAACCGGGTTGTCTTGGGTGATTTACTATTCATGGTGCAGAAGGCGTGTACAGCTATCACAAGGATCACAAAACAGTCCATGAATACCCCAGCAACTTGAACGAGAGGTTTTTCCAACAGGCGAACTGAGGCGCCGATACCTTGAAGAATACCTTCCATCCAGCCATTCACCGTAGCTAACATCACCCTCCTTCCGTCCAGCCAATTAGCTCCCGTAGCGATCTTCACTACAAAAGGTGCCACTAGCTCTAGATTCGACCCTATGCAATGTCAACTCCAAGGTCCCCAAAACGGCATATCTCAAACCGAGGTGATGTGGTAAATCTCGACCCTATGTATGGTAAGCCGAGGCGAGAAAGGTACCCATCTCAAGAAATCAAAATCCCGTGCCTGATCCCCGAGGCCAAAGGAACCTCAGAAATACAATAAAGGTAAATAGACGTAACAGCTGAGTTACCCCCCGCAGCGTACCCGCAAACACTTACACACATTCAGGAACACAGTAAAAGCTGCATGGAAGAAACGCTTCAATTACCTCAAGAAAAAGACTCACACATTCAAGCGAGCACTCAAAAACCCAATAAAAGCAACATGCAAGCAATGGTAGAACTACCCCCCGAAGATAACCCACAAACACAAATTCAGAAATACGACAAAAGCAACATGGACGTGAGGGTTGGACTACCTCTCGAAGAAAACCCACAAACCCGAACGAATATTCGGAAACACAATAGCGGCAACATGCACGTGACCGTTGAAATACCCCTCGAAGAAAACACACGAAGTGAAGTGTTCCTTCACAAACACAATGACAGCAAACACACAGTGATGGAAAGGATAATATCGCGTTTATCAACGCCCTACCTGCGTCTACGTAACGCTATTATGCGACGATTAAACAAGTGTGTGGCCGGCCTGCTGCTGCTCCTGCTGCTGGCCGGCCACGTGGCCACCCTGGCCTACGCCTACCACCAGCAAGGCCAGAGTGACCTGCTGTGGGGCATTGCGGTGCTGTGCTCCTTGCTTGCCCTCCTCCTGACGCACGGGCGTGCTTCCCTGCGTTGGGCGTGGCTCGCCGTTCACGTCACTTATAGTGACGACCTAGCGCAAGGCGCCCTCCGCGTGCTAAACGACCATCAGGCACAGCCCCTGCTGCACGCCATAGGCCTGGGACCCCCTGACGCCCTGGACGCCCTCGCCTACTGGTGGTGGGTCCTACAGGGGCTGCTGCTCGCTACCCTGGCGAGCTTCATCTCGGGGCCCAGCGCCCCTCATGACGACAATCCTGACAGTAATATTCACCCTGTGGGTGAAGAGGGTGACTTTAAAGAAGTGGAGTTGAGGGAGGTGGTGGTGGTGGTGGAGGTTGGACAGCAGAACAATAACAGCAATGAGCACGAAACTGTTGAATCACCTCCTGGGGCCAACACACAAAGTGAAGTGTTCCTTCAGACAAACAGTAACAACAAACACGGAACGGTCCGAGGCATAATGTCACGTGTATCAACGCCTTGCCAACGCCTGCTCAAGGTTATTATGCGCCGCCCCTCCAAGCGTGTGGCCGGCCTGCTGCTGCTCCTGCTGCTGGCCGGCCACGTGGCCACCCTGGCCTACGCCTACCATCAGCAAGGCCAGAGTGACCTCCTGCGGGGCATTGCCGCGCTGTGCTCCGTGCTCGCCCTGCCACCCCTCGCCCTCCTCCTGCCAGCCGGGAGTTCCTTAATGAGTTGGGCGTGGCTCGCCGTTCACGTCACTTATAGTGACGACCTCGCGCAAGGCGCCCTCCGCGTGCTAAACGACCTGCAGGCACAGCCCCTGCTGCACGCTCTGGGCATGGGCCACCCCGACGCCCTGGACACCATGGCCTACTGGTGGTGGCTCCTACAGGGGCTGCTGCTCCCTACCCTGGCGAGCTTAGTCTCGGGGCCCAGCGCCCCTTATGACGACAACCCAGATGATGACGACACCGACGATAACAACCCTGACTGTGACAGCCCTGACGATGACAACCCTGACCGTGATCTTGACCCTGCGGGTGAGGAGGATTACTTTGCGGAGATGAACCTGAGGGAGGTGGTGGTGGTGGTGGAGGCGGTGGATTGGCAGTTCAGGGTGGGGGCTCTAGTCCCCCCTCCTGACTCGCCCCTCCTCCAGCCTCGGGGGGAGGAGGAGATGGAAGACGTGGATGAGCTTGAGAACGTGGATCGGATGGAAGTAGCGGAGGCGGTGGAGGAAGGGTTGTTTGGGGTGTGGGCCCTTGCCGCCCCTCCCGAGCCGCCTGCCGAGGAGGAGGTTGAAGAAGAGGATGGTATTGAGGAGGTGGCAAGAGGGGAGGCGGTGGGGAGGTGGTGGGGTGGTGGTGGAGGGGCAGTTCGGGTGGGGGTTGCTGCCCCTCCGACCCGCCCGCCCGCCACCCTGGTCCTGTTGAGTAAGGAGGAAGAAGGCGAGGATGACTCTGACGAAGTGAGCGTGAGAGACGTGGCAACGATGGAGTGACACCACTGCAGAAAGCATAGAAAAATACAAAAACAAACAAAAAATACAAAATACGTAAAAGAAGAAAAAAAATATAAAACAACCGGGGAAAAAAATAATCTAATACAAAATATTAGGTTTAGATTCTTAAAAAAAAATGAAACCAAATACAGAATACTTAAAACAATAGAAAATGTAACAAAAAAGTAAAAAAAAAATCAAATAGAAAATATTAGGATTAAGATTCATAAAAAACTAAAACCGATTACAAAATACATAAAAAAAAAATAAAAAAAAAACTCAAAACCCAATACAAAATATTAGGGTTAAGGCTCAACTTTATTTGCGTCTAAAAGGAGTAACGGTTTCACCCGAACAGTCGTCAATGTGAACACGTGTGCAATATTCTATATTTCCCAGAGAGGTCGTGTGATATGTTTAGTGGTAATGTCGTGTGATATGTTTAGTGGTAATGTCGTGTGATATGTTTAGTGGTGATGTCGTGTGATATGTTTAGTGGTGATGTCGTGTGATATGTTTAGTGGTAATGTCGTGTGATATGTTTAGAGGTGATGTCGTGTGATATGTTTAGTGGTAATGTCGTGTGATATGTTTAGTGGTGATGTCGTGATATGTTTAGGGTAATGTCGTGTGATATGTTTAGGGTAATGTCGTGTGATATGTTTAGGGTAATGTCGTGTGATATGTTTAGGGTAATGTCGTGTGATATGTTTAGGGTAATGTCGTGTGATATGTTTAGGGTAATGTCGTGTGATATGTTTAGGGTAATGTCGTGTGATATGTTTAGGGTAATGTCGTGATATGTTTAGGGGTGATGTCGTGTGATATGTTTAGGGTAATGTCGTGTGATATGTTTAGTGGTAATGTCGTGTGATATGTTTAGGGTAATGTCGTGTGATATGTTTAGGGTAATGTCGTGTGATATGTTTAGAATGGTGATATGTTTAGGGTAATGTCGTGTGATATGTTTAGGGTAATGTCGTGTGATATGTTTAGGGTAATGTCGTGATATGTTTAGGTAATGTCGTGTGATATGTTTAGGGTAATGTCGTGTGATATGTTTAGGGTAATGTCGTGTGATATGTTTAGGGTAATGTCGTGATATGTTTAGGGTAATGTCGTGTGATATGTTTAGGGGTAATGTCGTGATATGTTTAGGGTAATGTCGTGTGATATGTTTAGGGTAATGTCGTGATATGTTTAGGGTAATGTCGTGTGATATGTTTAGGGTAATGTCGTGTGATATGTTTAGGGTAATGTCGTGATATGTTTAGGGTAATGTCGTGTGATATGTTTAGGGTAATGTCGTGTGATATGTTTAGGGTAATGTCGTGATATGTTTAGGGGTAATGTCGTGTGATATGTTTAGGGTAATGTCGTGTGATATGTTTAGGGTAATGTCGTGTGATATGTTTAGGGTAATGTGTGATATGTTTAGGGTAATGTCGTGTGATATGTTTAGGGTAATGTCGTGTGATATGTTTAGGGTAATGTCGTGTGATATGTTTAGGGTAATGTCGTGATATGTTTAGGGTAATGTCGTGATATGTTTAGGGTAATGTCGTGTGATATGTTTAGGGTAATGTCGTGATATGTTTAGGGTAATGTCGTGATATGTTTAGGGGTAATGTCGTGATATGTTTAGGGTAATGTCGTGATATGTTTAGGGGTAATGTCGTGATATGTTTAGGGTAATGTCGTGTGATATGTTTAGGGTAATGTCGTGATATGTTTAGGGTAATGGTGTGATATGTTTAGGTAATGTCGTGATATGTTTAGAGGTAATGTCGTGTGATATGTTTAGGGTAATGTCGTGTGATATGTTTTAGGGTAATGTCGTGATATGTTTCTGTCGTGATATGTTTAGGGTAATGTCGTGTGATATGTTTAGGGTAATGTCGTGTGATATGTTTAGGGTAATGTCGTGTGATATGTTTAGGGTAATGTCGTGTGATATGTTTAGGGTAATGTCGTGATATGTTTAGGGTAATGTCGTGATATGTTTAGGGTAATGTCGTGTGATATGTTTTGGGTAATGTCGTGATATGTTTAGGGTAATGTCGTGTGATATGTTTTGGGTAATGTCGTGATATGTTTAGGTAATGTCGTGATATGTTTGGTAATGTCGTGATATGTTTAGGGGTAATGTCGTGATATGTTTAGAGGTAATGTCGTGTGATATGTTTAGGGTAATGTCGTGTGATATGTTTAGGGTAATGTCGTGTGATATGTTTAGGGTGATGTCGTGTGATATGTTTAGGGTAATGTCGTGATATGTTTAGGGGCAATGTCGTGTGATATGTTTAGGGTAATGTCGTGATATGTTTAGGTAATGTCGTGTGATATGTTTAGGGTAATGTCGTGATATGTTTCTGGTGATGTCGTGTGATATGTTTAGGGTAATGTCGTGTGATATGTTTAGGGTAATGTCGTGATATGTTTGATATGTTTAGGGTGATGTCGTGTGATATGTTTAGGGTAATGTCGTGATATGTTTAGAGTAATGTCGTGTGATATGTTTAGGGTAATGTCGTGTGATATGTTTAGGGTAATGTCGTGTGATATGTTTAGGGTAATGTCGTGATATGTTTAGGGTAATGTGTGATATGTTTAGGGTAATGTCGTGTGATATGTTTAGGGTAATGTCGTGTGATATGTTTAGGGTAATGTCGTGATATGTTTAGAGGTAATGTCGTGATATGTTTAGGGTAATGTCGTGATATGTTTAGGGTAATGTCGTGTGATATGTTTAGGGTAATGTCGTGATATGTTTAGGGTAATGTCGTGATATGTTTATAATGTCGTGATATGTTTAGGTAATGTCGTGATATGTTTAGGGTAATGTCGTGATATGTTTAGGGTAATGTCGTGATATGTTTAGGGTAATGTCGTGTGATATGTTTAGGGTAATGTCGTGTGATATGTTTAGGGTAATGTCGTGATATGTTTAGGGTAATGTCGTGTGATATGTTTAGGGTAATGTCGTGATATGTTTAGGGTAATGTCGTGTGATATGTTTAGAGGTAATGTCGTGTGATATGTTTAGGTAATGTCGTGTGATATGTTTAGATGTAATGTGTGATATGTTTAGGGTAATGTCGTGTGATATGTTTAGAGGTAATGTCGTGATATGTTTAGAGGTAATGTCGTGTGATATGTTTAGGGTAATGTCGTGATATGTTTAGGGGTAATGTCGTGTGATATGTTTAGGTAATGTCGTGATATGTTTAGGGTAATGTCGTGTGATATGTTTAGGGTAATGTCGTGTGATATGTTTAGGGTAATGTCGTGTGATATGTTTAGGGTAATGTCGTGTGATATGTTTAGGGTAATGTCGTGTGATATGTTTAGGGTAATGTCGTGATATGTTTAGGGTAATGTCGTGATATGTTTAGGGGTAATGTCGTGTGATATGTTTAGGGTAATGTCGTGATATGTTTAGGGTAATGTCGTGATATGTTTAGGGTAATGTCGTGATATGTTTAGGGTAATGTCGTGATATGTTTAGG
>NW_026111833.1:295000-297500 GCF_024679095.1 Eriocheir sinensis
GGAAGGGCAAGACCAGCCACGAACCAGCTGAATAGCCTGGAGCACCGTCGCCGCGTCGCTGCCTGACGGTGCTACATAAGTGGTAGTGCCCCACCTGACGGACCTGAGGGCTACCTGGAGGAGGTCTGAGCGCAGCACGAGAACGGTGCTGAGCAACGCCTCCCTCCTGGAAGTGCCAATGGCCCGCCCAGCACCCACCAACGTGCCTTTCTCCATCGCAGCGGTGGTGTGGTGGAACAACCACTGCTGATGTGGATGTGACACAACTGTCCACTCAGCAGATGAAGGTTGCGTCCCACAGGCGGCTACTCCTACACCCACCGTAAACATGTATATAATTGTATAATATAATCGGAGAAGAAATAGCTCCCCAACGGTCGGGGGAACTAGCAAAGAAAATAATACTGCCATGTACTAATGTACTGAACATGTTAAAAAAAAATAAAGAGAGAGAGAGAGAGAGAGAGAGAGAGAGAGAGAGAGAGAGAGAGAGAGAGAGAGAGAGAGAGAGAGAGAGAGAGAGAGAGAGAGAGAGAGAGAGACTCTCAGGATGATTAAACTGTGTAGCTGAGGAGAAAGTATTTTGACACGTCCTTCCCAGTACAGCCGGAATGCCAGAATGGTTCGTGAGGAATCACTAATTAGCGTTCAACATGAGGTGTCGACTTTATATTTTATCCCATAGTATACCAGGGGTTCCTAACTGGGGTACAGCCCCAGTGGTACATTTGCACTTTTCAGGGGTAAGTACCATTGGGTCCGAGAGAATAATCACTGTACAACACATGGTGTTGTAATCTGCACCCAAATCAATGTCGTGTTTTTTTTTCATTTCCTCTTATTTTAGTAAGCAAAACTGTTATTTAAATTATACCATCGGTTCAATACACAGATTTCATTATAAAAATAAACAACATGTATTACAATTTCATCGTTTTTTTATCCTAAATTTTAGGGCAATACCGGGAACTTATAAAATGCCTTAAGGTACAGAGGAACAAAAGTTGGGGAGCCCTGGCCTGCTAATTGACTAACCTGAAAGTGATAAAGAAAGCGTCAACATTAGTCTCAGGTTTTATCCATTTTCCTGATAAACAAAAAAAAGAAAACTGATTGATGGCCAGCACCTTTCATGCAATATTAGAAAACTTATATCTGAAAGTTATTATAAAAAAAGTTCCAAATTTTGATTAGAGCAGATAGTAAATAGGTCACAACATGACCTCACTCAATTTTTTTTTTTTTTCAATATACACACAAATAAATAAATAAAAGCAGATCACCACTCAACGTCATTTTTCCCAACACAATAAATAAAAGATGCCAAATAAGTACCGTTCATCCAAATTAAACTTAAACTTGAGATGAAAGTGTGAAGAAAAATTGCTGCTCTTTTAATCCTGAAGGTCAGCCTTTTTCTGCCAAAATTGTTTCTGTTTTGCATTTTAATGAGGAAGAAAAAGAAAGGAAAGTGAAGGAGGAAGGAATAAGATAAAGGATACGATTGAAATGGGAGGAGGGAGAGGCAGAAGGGGAAGGAAGGGAAGAGCAGGAAAGGAGAGAAGGAAATGATCAGATGAATGGAGAGAGAGAGAGAGAGAGAGAGAGAGAGAGAGAGAGAGAGAGAGAGAGAGAGAGAGAGAGAGATAGAGATAGAGAGAGAGAGATAGAGCGAGCGAGAGAGAGAGAGAGAGAGAGAGAGAGAGAGAGAGAGAGAGAGAGAGAGAGAGAGAGAGAGAGAGAGAGAGAGAGAGAGAGAGAGAGAGAGAGAGAGAGAGAGAGAGAGAGAGAGAGAGAGAGAGAGAGAGAGAGAGAGAGAGAGAGAGAGAGAGAGAGAGAGAGAGAGAGAGAGAGAGATTTACACAGAAATTCAGACCACACAGACCCCATGGTCCAGACTAGGTGGTCCGTCCTTAAACCTAAGTGATTTTACATTAATCAGATGGCTCCAAAACGTTGCTTTTCTACTCTAGTTAATATTAAGTTCAAAGAAGTGACGGTCGAGCTTGTGTTTAAAGGAGTCAATCGTGTTACTCTGGACCACTGATGGTGGGAGCTTATTCCATTCTCGCACTACAACGTTGGTGAAGAAAAATTTGGTGCAGTCTGAATTTACTTGTCTACATTTGAGTTTTGTGCCATTGTTCCTCGTTCGCAAAGTGTCATCGATCATAAACAATTTTATTCTGTCTTCATTCGTGAAACCATTAAGTATTTTAAAACATTCGATCAGTTTTCCTCGGAGGTGACGTTTCTCAAGAGAGACCATGTTAAGGGTGGAAAGCCTTTCTTCGTAGGATTTGTTGCGCAAGGAAGGGATCATTTTTGTTGCTCGACGCTGAACACCTTCTAGTTTAGCAATGCCCTTTGCATGGTGGGGAGACCAAAACTGTACCGCATATTCCAAGTGGGGTCTGACTAAACTATTGTAGAGCGGAAGTATTACATCTTTATTTTTTAATAAAAAGTTTCTTTTAATGAAGCCCAACATTCTGTTCAC
>NW_026111833.1:302500-326029 GCF_024679095.1 Eriocheir sinensis
TATATATATATATATATTTCATTACAAATTTACCGTATTTTATGTTTATTTGTATATATTTTCATTAAAATTTTAATTATTTTACGTGGGTATCTGTATTTGTATTTACGTTATTTTATTTGTATTTTGTTTATATATTTTCATTCAAAATTACATAATTTTTTGATATTTTATTTATTTATATCGAAACGAGCTAAGATTATTTCATGTGTATTTTTTTACATAATTTTATACGCATTTAAATTATTTAATGTGTGTTTTATATATATATTTTTATAGAAATTTACTTTAATTTATATGCATTTGCGTTTTTTTTTATACAAATATACATTATTTTATGTGTGTTCTGTATTTTTTTTACTACAAATTTGCGTTATTTTACCTGTATTTTGTATATTTATTTTCATAAAAAATTTAAATTATTTTATGTGTAGTCTTGTACATATATTTTTATAGAAACTTGCGTTATTTTTTGTGTATTTTGTTTACATTTTTTCATACTAATTTACATTATTTCATTGGTAGTTTGTTTATTAATTTTTATACGAGTTTACATTATTATATGTGTATTTTGTAAATATTTTTTACACGTATATTCATTATTTATTGTGTATTTTCTTTATATAATTTTATACAAATCTACGTTATTTTATGTGTATTAGTTTAAATATTTTGATACAAATTTACCTTTTTTTTTATTTTGCATATATATTTCAATTCAACTTTAGCTTATTTTATGTGTATTTTGTATATCTATTTTCATACAACTTTAAATTAATTTTGTGTATTTCTGCATATAGTTTCATACAAATTTACGTTATTTTATGTGTATTTTGTTTATTTATTTTCATACAAATACAGATTCTTTTATTGGTATTTTTTTTTATACGAATTTACATTATTTTATGTGTATTTTGTATATATATTTTTATACGTGTCTACATCATTTTATTTATATTTTGTATTTACATTTTTATAGAAATTTACGTTATTATATTTGTATTCCTATATATATTTTAAAAGAAATCTACATTGTTTTATGTGTATTTTGCATATCTAATTTAATAAAAATTTATCATATTGTAAGTGCATTTTGTATATTTATTTTAACTCAAATTTAATTATTTCATGTGTATTTTTGTATATATATTTTTATACAAATATGCGTTATTTTATGGATATTTTTCATCTTTATTTTCATAGAAATTTACATTATTTTATTGATATTCTGCTCTTTTTTTTTATACGATTTTACATTGTTCTATGTGTATTTTGTACATATTTTTTATACATTTTTCCATTATTTAATGTGTCTTTTGTATATATATTTTATACAAATTTACGTTATTTTATGTGTATTTGTTTATATATTTTGACAAATTTAAAATATTTTATGTGTATTTTGTATATATATTTCAAAAGAAATTTACCTAGTTTTATGTGTATTTTGTATTTCTATTTTCATACAAATTCAAATTATTTCTGGGTATTTTTGTATATATTTTAATACAAATTTTAATTATGTTATATGTATTTTGTATATTTATTTTCATTCAAATATATATTATTTTATTGGTATGTTGTTGATTTATTTTGATACGAATTTACATTATTTAATATGTACTTTGTATATATATTTTTATACGCATTTACATTATTTAATGTTTATTTTGAATATATATTTTTATACAAATTCATGTTATCTTATGTGTATTTGTATTATATTTTCATACAAATTTACATTAATTGACGTGTATTTTGTACATATATTTCATTACAAATTTACCTTATTTTATGTGTATTTTGAGTATTGATTTCATTCAATTTTAAATTATTTTATGTGTATATTTTTATTTGTATTTAGGTTATTTTATGTGTATTTTCTATATATATTTTCATTCAAAACTACATTATTTTATTGATTTTTTGTTAATTTAAGTCGATACGAATTTAGATTATTTCATAGGTTTTTTGTATACATGTTTTTATACGCATTTACATTATTTAATGTGTGTTTTGTTTTTATATTTTTTTATGCAAATTTTGTTTATTTTATGTACTTTTTTGTACATATATTTTTATAGAAATTTGCGTTATTTTATGTGTATTCTGTATATGTTTTCTCATACAAATTTACATTATTTTATTGGTATTTTGTTTATTTATTTTGATACGAATTACATGATTATATATGTATTTTGTACATATTTTTTATACGTATTTACATTATTTAATGTGTATTTTGTTTATATATTTTTATACAAATTTACGTTATTATATATGTATTTTTATAAATATTTTGATACAAATTTACATTATTTTATGTATTTTGTATATATATTTCAATTCAAATTTAGCTTATTTTATGTGGATTTTGTATATATATTTTCATACAGTTTTAATTACTTTTGTGTATTTTTGAATATAGTTTTATAAAAATTTACGTTATTTTATGTGTATTTTCTATATTTATATTTATACAAATACACATTCTTTAATGGTATTTTGTTTATTTATTTTGATACGAATTTACATTATTTTATGTGTATTTTGTATACATTTTTTTTATACGTATTTACCTCACTTTATGTGTATTTTGTATATATATATTTTTATAGAAATCTGCGTTATTTTATGTGTATTCGTATTTTTATTTTGAGACAAATTTACATTGTTTTATATGTATTTTGCATATCTATTTCAATACAAATTTACCTTATTGTATTTGCATTTTGTATATTTATTTTAATTCAAATTAAAATATTTTATGTGTATTTTGGTATATATATTTTTATAAAATATGCGTTATATTTTGGGTATTTTGCATTTTTATTTTCATACAAATTTATATTATTTTATTAATATTCTGGGTATTTATTTTGATACGATTTTACATTATTCTATTTGTGTTTTGTATATATTTTTTTATACATATTTACATAATTTAATTTGTATTTTGTATATATATTTTATACAAATTTCCGTTATTTTAAGTGTATTTGTTTATATATTTTCATTCAAATTTACAATATTTTATGTGTATTTTGTATATGTATTTCAATATAAATTTACCTAATTTTATATGTATTTTGTATATTTATTTTCGTACAAATTTAAATTATTTTTGTGTATTTTTGTATAGAGTTTTATACAAATTTACGTTATTTTATGTGTATTTTGTATATCTATTTTCATACAAATACACATTCTTTTATTGATGTTTTGTTTATTTATTTTGAAACGAATTTACATTATTTAATGTGTATCTTATATATATATTTTTATACGTATTTACATCATTTCATGTGTGTTTTGTATATATATTTCTATAGAAATCTACTTTATTTTATGTGTATTCGTATATATATTTTGAAGCAAATTTACATTGTTTTATGTGTATTTTGCATATTTTTTCAATACAAATTTACTTTATTGTATGTGCATTTTGTATATTAATTTTAATACAAATTTGATTATTCTATGTATATTTTTGTATATGTATTTAAAAAAATGCGTTATTTTATGGGTATTTTGCATCTTAATTTTCATACAAATTTACATTATTTTATTAATATACCGTGTATTTATTTTGATACGATTTTACATTATTCTATTTGCGTTTTGTATATATTTTTTTATGCATTTTTACATTATTTAATTTGTATTTTCCATATATGTTTTATACGAATTTACGTTATTTTAAGTGAATTTGTGTATATATTTTCATTTAAATTTACATTATTTTAAATGTATTTTGTATATGTATTTCAATGCAAATTTACCTAATTTTATGTGTATTTTGTATATTTATTTTCATTCATATGCAAATTATTTTTTTGTATTTTTGTATATAGTTTTATAAAAATTTTGGCTATTTTATGTATATTTTGTAGATATATTTTCATACAAATACACATTCTTTTATTGATATTTTGTTTATTTATTTTGACACAAATTTACATTATTTAATGTGTATTTTGTATATATATTTTTATAAGTAATTACATCATTTCATGTGTATTTTGTATATATATTTCTATAGAAATCTACGTTATTTTATGTGTATTCGTATATATATTTTGAAACAAATTTACATTGTTTTATGTGTATTTGCATATTTTTTTCAGTACAAATATACCTTATTGTCTGAGCATTTTGTATATTAATTTCAATACTAATTTAAAAATTCTATGTGTATTTTTGTATATGTATTTTTATAAAAATATGCTTTATTTTATGGGTATTTTGCATCTGTATTTTCATACAAATTAACATTATTTTATTGATATTCTGTGTATTTTGTATATATATTTTATACAAATGTACGTTATTTTATATGTATTTGTTTTCATTTCATACAAATTTACATTATTTTATGTGTATTTTGTACATTTATTTAAATACAAATTTAAATAATTATATGTGTATTTTGTATATCTATTTTCATACAAATTGAAATAATTTTTGTGTATTTTTCAATATATTTTTTATACAAATTTACGTTATTTTATGTCTATTTTGTATATTTATTTTCCTACAAATATACGTTCTTTTATCGGAATTTTGTTTAGATTTTTTGATACGAATTTACATTATTTTAGGTGTATTTGGTATATATATATTTTTATATTTATTTACATCATTTTAGATGTATTTTGTATGTATATTTTCATAGAAAGTTACTCTATTTTATGTGTATTCGTATATATATTTTGATACAAATTTACATTATTGATGTGTATTTTGCATATCTATTTCAATACAAATTAACTTTATTATATGGGCATTTTGTATATTTATTTTAATACAAATTTAATTATTTTATGTGTATTTTTGTATATTTATTTTTATACAAATATGCGTTATTATATGGGTATTTTGCATCTTTATTTTCATATAGATTTACATTATTTTATTGATATTCTGTTTATTTATTTTGATACGATTTTACATTATTTTATGTGTATTTTGTATATATATGTTTATATATATTTTCATTATTTAATTTATATATATATATATATATATATATATATATATATATATATATATATATATATATATATATATATATATATATATATATATATATTATGCAAATCTACGTTATTTTATGTGTATTTATTTAATATTTTCATACAAATTTACATTATTTTATGTTTATTTTGTATATGTATTTCAATACAAATTTGCCTAGTTTAATGTGTATTTTGCATATCTATTTTCATACAAATTTAAAATATTTTTGTGTATTTTTGTATATATTTTTATACAAATTTTAGTAATTTTATGTGTATTTTGTATATATATCTTTCTACGTATTTACAGTATTTATGTGTTTTTTGTATAAATATTTTCATAAAAATTTACGTTATTTTATAGTGCGTATTCGTATATATTTTGATACAAATTAATATTATTTTATGTGTATTTTGCATATCTATTTCAATACCAATTTATCTGATTGTATGTGTATTTTGGATATTTATTTTCATACAAATTTAATTATTTTATGTGTATTTTTGTATATATATATATATATATATATATATATATATATATATATATATATATATATATATATATATATATATATATATATATATATATATATATATATATATATATATATATATATATATATATATATATATATATATATATATATATATATATATATATATATATATATATATATATATATATATATATATATATATATATATATATATATATATATATATATATATATATATATATATATATATATATATATATATATATATATATATATATATATATATATATATATATATATATATATATATATATATATATATATATATATACACATTTAGGGGATTTTATGTTTATTTGTTTACATATTTTGATATAAATTTATAATATTTTATGGGTATTTTGTATATACGTATATTTCAAAGCAAATTTACCTAATTTTATGTGTATTTGATATCTATTTTCATACAAATTTTAATTATTTCTATGTTTTTTTGTATAGATTTTAATACAAATTTTAGAAATGTTATGTGTATTTTGTAAATTTAATTTCATAGACATATGTATTATTTTTTGGGTATTTTGTTGATTTATTTTGATGTGAATTTACATTGTTATATGTGTAATTTGTATATATATTTTTATACGTATTTACATTATTTAATATGTATTTTGTATATATATTTTTATACAAATTTGTGTTATTTACGTATATATATATATATATATATATATATATATATATATATATATATATATATATATATATATATATATATATATATATATATATATATATATATATATATATATATATATATATATATATATATATATATATATATATATATATTTATATTTCATTACAAATTTCCCTTATTTTATTTTGATTTTTATATTTATTTTCATTCAAATTTTAATTATTTTATAAGTATATATTTATTTGTATATACGCTATTTTATGTGTATTTTCTATATATATTTTCATTCAAAACTACATTATTTTATCGGTATTTTGTTCATTTATTTGAATACGAATTTAGATTATTTCATGTGTATTTTCTATATATATTTTTTTACGCATTTACATTATTTAATGTGTTTTTTGTATAGATATTTTTTTTTATACAATTCTACTTCATTTTATGTGCATTTGTGCTGTTTTTTTTTAACAAATTTACATTATTTTAAAAGTATTCAGTACTTTTTTTACTTCAAATTTGCCTTATTTTATGATGTTTATTTGTATAAATATTTTTGATACAAATTTACATTATTTTATGCATTTTTTATATATATTTCAATTCAAATTTAGCTTATTTTATGTGTATTTTGTATATCTATTTTCATACAAGTTTAATTACTTTTGTGTATTTTTGTATATAGTTTTATACAAATTTACGTTATTTTATGTGTATATTGTATTTTTATATTTATACAAATACACATTCTTTTATTGGTATTTTGTTTATCTATTTTGATACGAATTTACATTATTTTATGTGTATTTTGTATATATTTTTTATACGTATTTACTTCATTTTATGTGTATTTTGTATATATATTTTTATAGAAATCTACGTTATTTTATGTGTATTCGTATATATTTTTTGAAACAAATCTACATTGTTTTATATGTATTTTGCATATCTATTTCAATACAAATTTACCTTAATGTATGTGCATTTTGTATATTTATTTTAATACAAATTTTAATATTTTACGTTTATTTTGGTATATATATTTTTGTAAAATATGCGTTATATTATGGGTATTTTGCATCTTTTTTTACATAAAAATTTACATTATTTTATTAATATTCTGTGTATTTATTTGATATGATTTTCCATTATTCTATTTTTGTTTTGTATAGATTTTTTTTTATACATATCTATATTATTTAATGTGTATTTTGTATATATATTTTATACAAATTAACGTTATTTTAAGTGTATTTGTTTAAATATTTTCATTCAAATTTACATTATTGTATGTGTAATTTGTATATGTATTTCAATACAAATTTACCTAATTTTATGTGTATTTTTTATATTTATTTTCCTACAAATTTAAGCTATTTTTGTGTATTTTTGTATATAGTTTTATACAAATTTAGGTTATTTTATGTTTATTTTGTATATCTATTTTCTTACAAATACACATTATTTTATTGATATTTTGTTTATTTATTTACGTATTTATATCATATATATATATATATATATATATATATATATATATATATATATATATATATATATATATATATATATATATATATATATATATATATATATATATATATATATATATATATATATATATATATATATATATATATATATATATATATATATTGAAACAGATTTACATTGTTTGATGTGTATTTTGCGTATTTTTTCAATACAAATTTACCTTATTGTATGTGCATTTTGTATATTAATTTTAATACAAATTTAATTATTCTATGTGTTATTTTGTATATGTATTTTTATAAAAATATGCATTATTTTATGGGTATTTTGCATCTTTATTTTCATACAAATCTACGTTATTTTATTGATATTCTGTGTATTTATTTTGATACGATTTTACATTATTCTATGTGTATTTTGTATATATATTTTATACAAATGTTCGTTATTTTATGTGTATTTGTTTTCATTTCATACAAATTTACATTATATTATGTGTATTTTGTACATGTATTTAAATACAAATTTAACTGATTATATGTGTATTTTGTATATCTATTTTCATACAAATTGAAATAATTTTTGTGTTTTTTTGTATATATTTTTATACAAATTTTCGTTATATTATTTGTATTTTGTAAATTTATTTTCCTACAAATATACGTTGTTTTATCGGAATTTTGTTTATTTATTTTGATACGAATTTATATTATTTTAGGAGTATTTTATATTTATTTACATCATTTTATATGTATTTTGTATGTATATTTTCATAGAAATTTACTCTATTTTATGCGTATTCGTATATATATTTTGATACAAATTTACATTATTTATGTGCATTTTGCATATCTATTTCAATACAAATTTACTTTATTGTATGTGCATTTTGTATATTTATTTTACTACAAATTTAATTATTTTATGTGTATTTTTGTATATATATTTTTATACAAATATGCGTTATTATATGGGTATTTTGCATCTTTATTTTCATACAAATTTATATTATTTTATTGATATTCTGTTTATTTATTTTGATACGATTTTACATTATTCTATGTGTATTTTGTATATATATTTTTAAACATATTTACATTATTTAATGTATATTTTGTATATATATATTTTATGGAAATTTACGTTATTTTATATGTATTTGTTTATATATTTTCATACAAATTTACATTATTTTATGAGTTATTTTATGAGTATTTTGCATCTTTATTTTACATTACTTTTTGTATGTGTATTTTGTACATGTATCTAAATACAAATTTAACTAGTTAAATGTGTATTTTGTATATCTATTTTCATACAAATTGAAATTATTTTTGTGTATTTTTGTATATATTTTTATACAAATTTTCGTTATTTTATGTGTATTTTGTATATTTATTTTCCTACAAATATACGTTCTTTCATCGGAATTTTGTTTATTTATTTTGATACGAGTTTACATTATTTTAGGTGTATTTGATATATATTTTTTAATGCTTATTTACATCATTTTATATGTATTTTGTATGTATATTTTCATAGAAATTTACTCTATTTTATGTGTATTCGTATATATATTTTGATACAAATTTATATTATTGATGTGTATTTTGCATATCTTTTTCAATACAAATTTAATTTATTGTATGTGCATTTTGTATATTTATTTTAATACAAATTTAACTATTTTATGTGTATTTTTGTATATACATTTTTATATAAATATCCGATATTATATGGGTATTTTGCATCTTTATTTTCATACAAACTTACATTATTTTATTGATATTCTGTTTATTTATTTTGATATGATTTTACATTATTCTATGTGTATTTTGTATATATGTTTTTATACATATTTATATTATTTAATATATATTTTGTATATATATTTTATGCAAATTTACGTTATTTTATGTGTATTTGTTTATATATTTTCATACAAATTTATATTATCTTATGTGTATTTTGTATATGTATTTCAATACAAATTTGCCTTATTTTATGTGTATTTTGCATATCTTTTTTCATATCAATTTGAATTATTTTTGTGTATTTTTGTATATATTTTTATACAAATTTTAATTTTATTTGTAATTTGTATATATATTTTCCTACAAATATACATTCTTTTGGGGGAGTTTTGTTTATTTATTTTGATACAAATTTACATTATTTTATATGAATTTTGTATATACATTTTTCTACGTATTTACATTATTTTATGTGTATTTTGTATTATTATTTTTAAAAAAAAATACGTTATTTTATTGTGTGTATTCGTATATATATTCATACAAATTTACATTATTTTATGTGTATTTTGCATATCTGTTTCAATGCAAATTTACATTATTGTATGTGTATTTTGTATATTTATTTTAATACAAATTTAATTATTTTATGTGTATTTTTGTATATATATATTCTTTTAAATATGAGTTATTTTATGGGTATTTTGCATCTTTATTTTCATAAATTTTTACATTACTTTATTGATATTCTGTATATTTATATTGATACAATTTTACATTATTCTATGTGTATTTTGTATATATTTTCCTTACATATTTACATTATTTAATGTATATTTTGTATATATATATATATATATATATATATATATATATATATATATATATATATATATATATATATATATATATATATATATATATATATATATATATATATATATATATATATATATATATATATATTTTTATGGAGATCTACGTTATTTCATGTTTATTTCTTTATATATTTTGATAGAAATTTACAATATTTTATGGGTGTTTTGTATATACGTATATTTCAAAACAAATTTACCTAATTTTATGTGTATTTTGGATATCTATTTTCTTACAAATTTAAACAATTTTTGAGTTTTTTTGTATAGATTTTAATACAAATTTTAGTTATGTTTTGTGTATTTTTTAAATTTAATTTCACACAAATATATATTATTGTATTGGTATTTTTTTCATTTATTTTGATACGAATTTACATTGTTTTATGTGTAATTTTTCATGGCTGGAGTAGGTAGGAAGACACCTACCGAAAGGGCGGAAGCCACTCCCGGTGAGGTATATATGGGAGGTGGGAAGGGAGCTGAAGCCTTCCAAAGACCCTTCCCATGTCCTCACTAACCGTTTCCCTATTGTCTCACCAACACCGGAGAGTACTTCAGCATGCTCTCTAAAGACAGATCCTCTCTTTATCCACACCACACTACATTCACACAACATATACACCTTTTCCCAAAATTAAAATTTCAAAATGGCGCACTTATATCAAGCCTCGGAGTCCCCGCCTGGGGGGGGAACTACAAATTCCCCCAGGGAGGACTCCCCTTCTGGCTGCCGACCCGAGAGGTGTCTTGATAACTCCTCGAACCTCTTTCTTCTCAATTTCTGCAACATTCGCGGTCTTCGCTCTAATTTTCATTCTCTGGAACATCATCTCTCCTCCTCTAAACCTCACCTTCTCTTCCTTACCGAAACACAGGTTACTGAGGCTACTGACAGCAATCTCTACTCTGTTCCCTCCTACTATCTCTATCCTAAATTTCAATCCAAAGCTGCTGGTTGTTGCTACTACGCAACATCACTTGCTCTCGTGCCCACGACCTTGACTCTTCTGAATTTTTCTACCATCAGGCTAAGACTTCATTGTCATTCTATTACTAAATACATCTGTGCTGTTTATCTCTCACCTAGCTCTCCCAACTATTTAAAATTCTTTGACTATTTGAATTCTAAAGTGGAGCACATCCTGACCCACTCTCCCTTCGCTGAAATCTCCATCCTAGGAGATTTCAATGTTCACCACCAGCTTTGGCTTTCATCCTCTTTCACTGACCATCCTGGTGAACAAGCCTACAACTTTGCTATCCTCACCGACCTAGAGCAGTTGGTCCAGCACCCTACACGTATTCCCGACCGTCTTGGAGACCGGCCCAACATTCTAGACCTCTTCCTTACCTCAAACCCTTCTGCTTATTCTGTCAAACTGTTCTCTCCGTTGGGCTCCTCCGATCACAATCTTATTTCTGCATCCTGTCCTATCGCTCCTGTACACCCTCTAGACACACCGAAGAGGCGATGCTTCTGGCATTTTGCTTCAGCTCGGTGGGACGACCTGAGGATGTACTTTTCCGATTTCCCGTGGAATGATTATTGCTTCCAGGATAGAGACCCCTCTGTGTGTGCTCAGCGCATCACAGAGGTGATTGTCTCTGGAATGGAGGCATACATTCCTCGTTCTTTCTCTACTCCTCACGCTAAAAAGCCTTGGTTTAATCACGCTTGTTCTCATGCTGTCAATGATAGAGAGGCAGCTCACAAAAGGTACCAGAGCCTTCAAACTAATGCTAATTATGAACTCTACATTTCTGTCCGAAATCGTGCCAAATCTATTCTCCGACTAACCAAAAATTCTTTCATTAATAAAAAATGCCAAAACATTGCTTTCTCTAACTCTTCCCGTGACTTCTGGCATCTAGCCAAAAACATCTCCTCCAACTTCACTTCTTCATCTTTCCCTCCACTCCTCAGTCCTGACGGCAACACTGTCGTCTCATCTATCTCTAAGGCTGAACTCTTCTCTCAAACTTTTTCTAAAAACTCCACTCTGGACGATTCTGGGCATATTCCTCCTACTCATCCCCCCTCTGACTCATTTATGCCTGTTATAAAGATTCTTCAAAATGATGTTTTCTATGCCCTCTCTGGCCTCAATCCTCAGAAGGCTTATGGACCTGATGGAGTGCCTCCTATTGTCCTTAAAAACTGTGCCTCCGTGCTCTCACCCTGCCTGGTCAAACTCTTTCGCCTCTGCCTGTCAACATCTACCTTTCCTTCTTGTTGGAAGTATGCCTTCATACAGCCTGTGCCTAAGAAGGGTGACCGCTCCAATCCCTCAAACTACCGTCCTATAGCTTTACTTTCTTGTCTATCTAAAGCTTTTGAATCAATCCTTAACCGGAAGATTCAAAAGCACCTTTCCACTTCTGACCTTCTATCTGATCGCCAGTATGGGTTCCGCAAGGGGCGTTCTACTGGTGATCTCCTAGCCTTCTTAACTGACTCTTGGTCATCCTCTCTTAGCCGTTTCGGTGAAACGTTTGCTATTGCGCTGGACATATCAAAAGCTTTTGATAGGGTCTGGCACAAATCTTTGCTTTCCAAACTACCCTCCTACGGTTTCTATCCTTCTCTCTGTACCTTTATCTCCAGTTTCCTTTCTGACCGTTCTATTTCTGCCGTGGTAGACGGTCACTGTTCTTCCCCTAAATCTATTAACAGTGGTGTCCCACAGGGATCTGTCCTATCTCCCACTCTTTTTCTGTTGTTCATTGATTATCTTCTTTCCAAAACGAACTGTCCTATCCATTCCTACGCCGATGATTCCACTCTGCATTACTCAACTTCTTTTAATAGAAGACCCACCCTACAGGAACTTAATAACTCAAGGCTGGAGGCTGCAGAACGCTTAGCCTCAGGCCTTACTATTATTTCCGATTGGGGCAAGAAGAACTTGGTGTCCTTCAGCGCCTCAAAAACACAGTTTCTCCACCTATCCACTCGACACAATCTTCCAAACAACTATCCCCTATTCTTTGACAACACCCAGCTATCACCTTCCTCAACACTAAACATCCTCGGTCTATCCTTAACTCAAAATCTCAACTGGAAACCTCATATCTCATCTCTTACTAAATCAACTTCCTCGAGGCTGGGCGTTCTGTACCGTCTCCGCCAGTTCTTCTCCCCTGCACAGTTGCTGTCCATATACAAGGGCCTTGTCCGCCCTCGTATGGAGTATGCATCTCATGTATGGGGGGGCTCCACTCACACAGCTCTTCTGGACAGAGTGGAGGCTAAGGCTCTTCGTCTCATCAGCTCTCCTCCTCATACTGATAGTCTTCTACTTCTTAAATTCCGCCGCAATGTTGCCTCTCTTTCCATCTTCTATCGATATTTCCACGCTGACTGCTCTTCTGAACTTGCTAACTGCATGCCTCCCCCCCTCCCTCGGCCCCGCTGCACTCGACTTTCTACTCATGCTCATCCCTATACTGTCCAAAAACCTTATGTAAGAATTAAAAAGAATCTTCACTCTTTCATCCCTCACGCTGGTAAACTCTGGAACAATCTTCCTTCATCTGTATTTCCTCCTGCCTTCGACTTGAACTCTTTCAAGAGGAGGGTATCAGGACATCTCTCCTCCCGTATCTAATCTTGCTTTCGGCCACCTCTTTTGTTTCTTTTTTAGGAGCAGCAAGTAGCTGGCTTTTTTTTATTATTGTTTTCTTTTCTTGTGTGCCCTTGAGCTTCCTCCTTTGTTGTAATAAAAATATATATATATATATATATATATCTATATATATATATATATATATATATATATATATATATATATATATATATATATATATATATATATATATATATATATATATATATATATATATATATATATATATATATATATTTATATATATATATATATATATATATATATTTATACATATTTACGTTATTTTATGTGTATTTTGTATATATATTTTTGTACAAATTTATGTTTTTATGTGTATTTGTATATATATTTTGATACAAATATACATTATTTTATGTGTATTTTGTATATTTCAATACAACTTTACATTATTTTTATGTTTATTTTGTATATATATTTTCATACAAATTTAAACGATTTTATGTGTATAGATTTATTTGTATTTACGTTATTTTATGTGTATTTTCTATATATATTTTCATTCAAAATTACATTATTTTATCGGTATTTTGTTCATTTATTTCGATACGAATTTAGATTATTTCATGTGTATTTTCTCTACATATTTTTATACCCATTTACATTATTTAGTGTGTGTTTTGTATATATATTTTTTATACAATTTTACCTCATTTTATCTGCATTTGTGTTGTTTTTTTTATACAAATTTACATTATTTTAAATGTATTCTGTACTTTTTTTCCTACAAATTTACGTTATTTTATGTATATTTTGTATATATATTTTCATACAAATTTAAATTATTTTATGTGCATTTTTGTACATATATTTTTATAGAAATTTACGTTATTTTATGTGTATTTTGTATATATTTTTTCATTCAAATATACATTTTTTTTATTGGTATTTTGTTTATGTATTTTGATACGAATTTACATTATTATATGTGTTTTTTGTATATCTTTTGTATACGTATTTTCATTATTTAATGTGTATTTTGTTTATATATTTTAAAACAAATTTACGTTATTTTACGCGTATTTGTTTAAATATTTTGATACAAAATTACATTATTTTATGTATTTTGTATATATATTTCAATACAAATTTAGTTTATTTTATGTATATTTTGTATATCTATTTTCATACAAATTTAAATTACTTTATGTATTTTTGTATATAGTTTTATACAAATTTACGTTATTTTATGTGTATTTTGTATATTTATTTTCATACAAATTCACATTCTTCTATTGGTATTTTATTTATTTATTTTGGTACGAATTTACATTAATTTATGAGTATTTTGTTTATATATTTTTATACGTATTTACATCAATTTATGTGTATTTTTTATATATATTTTTAGTTAAATCTACGCTTTTTTATGTGTATTCGTATATATATTTTGAAACAAATTTACATTGTTTTATGTGTGTTTTGCATATCTATTTCAATACAAATTTACCATATTGTATGTGCATTTTGTATATTTATTTTGATACAAATTTTATTATTTGATGTGTGTATATATATATATATATATATATATATATATATATATATATATATATATATATATATATATATATATATATATATATATATATATATATATATATATATATATATATTATTTTTTTTTATATATGCTTTTTTTATGGATATTTTGCATCTTTATTCTCATACAAATTTATATCATTTTATTGATATTCTGTGTATTTATTTTGATACGATTTTACATTGTTCTATGTGTATTTTGTATATATTTTATTTTACATATTTATATTATTTATGTGCATTTTCTATATATATTTTATACAAATATACGTTACTTTATGTCTATTTGTTTATATATTTTCATACAAATTTACATTGTTTTATGTGTACTTTTTATATGTATTTCAAAACAAATTTATCTAATTTTATGTGTATTTTGTATATCTATTTTCATACAAATTGAAATAATTTTTGTGCATATTTGTATATATTTTTATACATTTTTTTGTTATTTTATATATTATTTTGTATATTTATTTTCCTACATATATACATTCTTTTATTGAAATCTAGTTTATTGAATTTGATACGAATTTAAATTATTTTAGGTGCATTTTGTATATATATATTTTTATACGTATTTACATCATTTTATGTGTACTTTTTATATATATTTTCATCGAAATTGAAATTTTTTTATGTTTATATTGTATATCTATCTCAATACAAATTTACCTTACTGTATGTGCATTTTGTATATATATTTTAATACAAATTTATTTATTTGATGTGTATTTTTGTATATATATTTTTATACAAATATGCGTTATTTTATGGGTATTTTGCATCTTTATATTCATAGAAATTTACATTATTTTATTGATATTCTCTTCATTTATTTGGATACGATTTTACATTAATCTATGAGTATTTTGTATATATTTTTTATGCATTTTTTCCATTATTTAATGTGTATTTTGTATATATATTTTATACAAATTTCCGTTATTCTATGTGTATTTGAAGATATTTTGACACAAATTTACAATATTTTATTGGTATTTTGTATATATATTTCCAAAGAAATTTACCTAGTTTTATGTGTATTTTGTATATCTATTTTCATACAAATTCAAATTATTTCTTGGTATTTTTGTATATATATAAATACAAGTTTTAGTTATATGATGTGTATTTTGTAAATTTATTTTCATTCAAATATATATTATTTTATTGGTATTTTGTTGATTTATTTTGATACGAATTTAAATTATTTTATATGTACTTTGTATATATATTTTTATACGCATTAACATTATTTAATGTTTATTTTGGATATATATTTTTTGTACAAAATCATATTATTTTATGTGTATTTGTATATATATTTGCATACAAATTTACATTATTTTAAGTGTATTTTGTACATATATTTCATTACAAATTTACCTTATTTTATGTTTATTTTGTATATTTATTTCATTCAATTTAACATTATTTTATGTGTATATTTGTATTTGTTTTTAGGTTATTTTTGTATATATATATTTTTTCAATATGAGCATTATTTATGGGTATTTTGTTAATTTTCATAAATTTACATTATTTTATAGTAATTCAGTATATTTATATTTATACAATTTACATTATTTAATGTGTATTTTATATATATTTTTATACATATTTACATTTTAATGTATTTTGTATATATATATATATGTATATAAATATATATGTATATATATATATATATATATATATATATACATATATATATATATATATATACATATATATTTATATACATATATATATATATATTTTGTATATATTTTTTATACGTTTTCATATTATTTAATGTATTTTGTATATATATTTTATACAAATTTACGTTTTATATATGTATTTGTATAAATATTTTGATACAAATTTACATATTTATGAATTTTGTATATATTTCAATTCAAATTTAGCTCATATTTTATGTGTATTTTGTATATCTATTTTCACACAAATTTAACTAATTTTGTGTAGATTCGAACCTTTGTATATAGTTTTATACAAATTTACATTATTTATGTGTATTTTGTTCTATATATTTATATAAATACACACTCTTATATATATATATATATATATATATATATATATATATATATATATATATATATATATTTATATATATATATATATATATATATATATACATATATTATTATAGAAATTTACGTTATTTTATGTTTATTTGTTTACAAATTTTGATAGAAATTTACCATATTTTACGAGTATTTTGTATATACGTATATTTCAAAACAAATTTACCTAATTTTAGGTGTATTTTGTATATCTATTTTCATACAAATTTAAATTATTTCTGTGGGTTTTTTTTGTATAGATTTTAATACATATTTTAGTTATCTTATGTGTATTTTGTAAATTTAATTTCACACAAATATATATTATTTCTTTGGATTTTGTTGATTTATTTTGATACAAATTTACATTGTTTTTATGTGTAATTTGTATATATATTTTTAAACGTATTTACATTATTTAATGTGTATTTTGTACATATATTTTTATACAAATTTATATTATTTTACGTGTATTTGTATATATATTTTGATACAAATTTATTTATTATTTTGTATATTTATTATATATATATATTATATATATATATATATTTATATATATATATATATATATATTTATATATATATATATATATATTTTATTTGTTTATATTATTTTGTATGTATATTTTCTTTATATTTTATGTGTATTTCTATATATTTTTATTCAAAATTACATTATTTTATCGGTATTTTGTAAATTATTTCGATACGAATTTAGATTATTTCATATATATTTTCTATACATATTTTTATATGAATTTATATTATTTAATGTGTGTTTTGTATATATATATTTTATACAATTTTACTTCATTTTATGTGCATTTTGTTGTTGTTTTCATACAAATTTACATTATTTTAGTGTATTCTGTACTTTTTTTACTACAAATTTTCCTTATTTATATGTGTTTTTTCATTTATTTTCATACAAATTTAAATTATTTTATGTGCATTTTGTATATATATTCTTATAGAAATTTGCGTTATTTTATTTTGTTTAATATTTTCATACAAATTTACATTTTTTTATTGTATTTTGTTTATGTATTTTGATACAAATTTACATTATTATATGTGTATTTTGTATATTTATTATACAATTTTAAATTATTTAATGTGTATATTTTGTATACATTTTAAAACAAATTTACGTTATTTTATGAGTATTTGTTTAAATATTTTGATACAAATTTACATTATTTTATGTATTTTGCATACATATTTCAATACAAATTTAGTTTATTTTATGTATATTTTGTATATCTATTTTCAAACAAATTTAAATTTGTTTTGTGTATTTTTGCATATAGTTTTATACAAATCTACGGTATTTTATGTGTATTTTGTATATTTATTTTCATACAAATTCACATTCTTCTGTTGGTATTTTGTTTATTTATTTTGGTACGAATTTACATTATTATGTGTATATATATATATATATATATATATATATATATATATATATATATATATATATATATATATATATATATATATATATATATATATATATATATATATATATATATATATATATATATATATTTTTTTTTATACGCATTTCATTCTATTTGTATTTCTCATATATATTTTTTTAGAAGTTTACGTTTTTTTTATGTGTATTCGTATATATATTTTGAGACAAATTTCCATTGTTTTATGTGTCTTTTGCATATCTATTTTAAAACAAATTTACCATATTGTATGTGCATTGTGTGTATTTATTTTAATAGAGATTTTATTATTTGATGTGTTTTTTTGTATATATATTTTTATAAAAATATGCTTTTTTATGGGTATTTTGCATATTTATTTTCATACAAATTAACATTATTTTATTGATATTCTGTGTATTTATTTTCATACGATTTTACATTGTTCTATGTGTATTTTGCATATTTTTTCAATACAAATTTACCTTATTGTATGTGCATTTTGTATATTAATTTTAATACAAACTTTATTATTCTATGTGTATTTTCGTATATGTATTTTTATAAAATATGCTTTATTTTATGGGTATTTTGCATCTTTATTTTTATTCAAATTAACATTATTTTATTGATATTCTGTGTATTTATTTTGATACGGTTTTATATTATTCTATGTGTATTTTGTATATTTATATTTTATACAAATGTACGTTATTTTATGTGTATTTGTTTTCATTTCATACAAATTTACATTATATAATGTGTATTTTGTACATGTATTTAAATACAAATTTAACTAATTATATGTGTATTTTGTATATCTATTTTCATACAAATTGAAAAAATTTATTATGGAAATTTTCGTTATTTTATGTGTATTTCGTACATTTATTTTCATACAAATATACGTTCTTTTATCGGAAATTTGTTTATTTATTTTGATACGAATTTACATTATTTTAGGTGTATTTTGTATATATATTTTTATACTTATTGACATCATTTTATATGTATTTTGTATGTATATTTTCATAGAAATTTACTCTATTTTATGTGTATTCGTATACATATTTTGATGCAAATTTACATTATTGATGTGTATTTTGCATATCTATTTCAATAGAAATTTAATTTATTGTATGTGCATTTTGTATATTTATTCTAATACAAATTTAATTATTTGATGTGTATTTTTGTATATATATTTTTATACAAATATGCGTTTTTATATGTTTATTTTGCATCCATATTTTCATACAAATTTACATTATTGTATTGATATTCTGTTTATTTTTTTTGATACGAATTTGCATTATTCTATGTGTATTTTGTATATATATTTTATACATATTTACATTATTTAATGTATATTTTGTATATATATTTTATGCAAATTTACGTTATTTTATGTGTATTTGTTTATATATTTTCATACAAATTTATATTATTTTATGTGTATTTTGTATATGTATTTCAATACAGATTTGCCTAATTTTATGTGTATTTTGCATATCTATTTTCAATTAAATTTAAATTATTTTTGTGTATTTTTGTATATATTGTGTTTTTTTTTGTATATATTTTTATACAAATTTTAGTTATTTTATTTGTACTTTGTGTATATATTTTCCAGCAAATATACTTTCTTTTATTGAAATTTTTTTTATTTATTTTGATACGAATTTACATTATTTTATGTGTATTTTGTATATATATTTTTCTACGTATTTCCATTATTTTGTGTATTTTGTATATATATTTTCATAAAAATTTACGTTTTTTTATTGTGTGTATTCGTATATATATTGAAACAAATTTACATTATTTTATGTGTATTTTGCATATCTATTTCAATACAAATTTTCCTTATCGTATGTGTATTTTGTATATTTTGTTAATACAAATTTAATTATTTTATGTGTATTTTTGTATATATATATTTTTTAAATAAGAGTTATTTTATGGGTATTTTGCATCTTTATTTTTAAAAAAATCTACATTGCTTTATTGATATTCTGTATATTTATATTGATACAATTTTACATTATTCTATGTGTATTTTGTATTTATATATTTATATGCAGATTTACGTTATTTTATGTTTATTTGTTTATATATATTATGATAGAAGTTTACAATATTTTATGGTTATTTTGTATATACGTATATTTCAAAACAAATTTGCCTTATTTTATGTGTATTTTGTCTATCTATTTTCATACAAATTTAAATTATTTGTGTGTTTTTCTGTATTGATTTTAAATAAATTTAATTATGTTATGTGTATTTTGTAAATTTAGTTTCACACAAATATATATTATTTTATTGGTATTTTGTTGATTTTTTTTATACGAATTTACATTGCTTTATGTGTAATTTGTATATATATTTTATACGTATTTACATTATTTAATGTGTATTTTGTATATATATTTTTATACAAATTGATGTTATTTTACGTGTATTTTCATATATATTTTGATACAAATCGACATTATATTAGATGTATTTTGTATATATATTTCA
The DNA here is from genome assembly GCF_024679095.1 of Eriocheir sinensis. Taxonomy (NCBI): domain Eukaryota; kingdom Metazoa; phylum Arthropoda; class Malacostraca; order Decapoda; family Varunidae; genus Eriocheir; species Eriocheir sinensis. Next base: position 324,074 of record NW_026111833.1, read on the forward strand.
TTACAAATTCGCCTTATTTTATGTTTATTTTCTATTTATTTTCATTCAAATTTAAATTATTTTATGTGTATATATTTATTTGTATTTACGTTATTTTATATGTATTTTCTATATATATTTTCATTCAAAATTAAATTATTTTATCGGTGTTTTGTTCATTTATCTCGATACGAATTTAGATTATTTCATGTGTATTTTCTATACATATTTTTATACGCATTTACATTATTTAATGTGTGTTTTGTATATATATTTTTTATACAATTTTACTTCATTTTATGTGCATTTTGTATATCTATTTTCTCATACAAATACACATTATTTTAATTGATATTTTGTTTTATTTTGATAATGATTCACATTATTCTATGTATTTTTATATATATATATATATATATATATATATATATATATATATATATATATATATATATATATATATATATATATATATATATATATATATATATATATATATTATACAAAATGTATTTTATATGCATTTGTTTTCATTCATACAAATCACATTATTTTATGTATTTTAGCATGTATTAAATACAAATTTAACTAATTATATGTGTATTTTGTTTATCTATTACATACAAATTGAAATTATTTTATGTATTTTTGTATATATTTTTAAACAAATTTTCGTAATTTTTGTGTGTATTTTGTATATCATTTTACTACGAATATATGTTCTTTTAATGGAATTTTCTTATTTATTTTATACGAATTTTTATTATTTTAGGTGTATTTGTATATAATTTTATACTTATTAGCTTTATATGTATTTTGTATGTATATTTTCAAAAATGTACTTATTTTATGTGTATTCGTATATATTTTGATACAATTTATTATTATCGATGTATTTTTCATATCTATTTCAATACAAATTCACTTTTATTGTATGTGCATTTTGTATATTTATTTTAATACAAATTTAATTATTTGATGTGTATTTTGAATATATTTTTTATACAATATGCGTTATTATGGCATCTTTTATTTTCATACAACAATATTATTTTATTGATATTCTGTTTATTTATTTAGATACGATTTAACATTTTCTATGTATTTTGTATATATATTTTATATATTTACATTATTTAATGTATATTTTGTATATATATTGATGCAAATTTACGTTATGTTATGTGTATTTGTTTATATATTTTCATACAGATTTACATTATTTTATGTGTATTGTATATATATTTCAATACATTATATGTATTTGTATATATCTATTTTCAAACAAATTTAAATTATTTTGTATATATTTTATAAAAAAATATTGATATTTTATTGCATTTTGTATATATATTTTCCTACAAATATACATTCTTTTAATATATTTTTTTTTTTTATAATGAATTTTTGTATATATTTTCATAAAAGATTTATTATTTTATTGTGTGTATTGCATATATTTTATTAAATTTACCTTTTATTTTAGTGTATTTGGTATATCTCTTTCAATACAAATTATCTTAATGTATGTACTGTTTATTTTGTATATATATTTTTATATATGAGCTATTTATAGGTATTTTGTATCTTTTATTTTCATAAATTTTTACATTAATAATTAATATTCAATATATTTATATTTATACAATTTTACATTATTCTATATGTGTATTTATTGTTACATATTTACATATTTAATGTATATTTTGTATATATATATATATATATATATATATATATATATATATATATATATATATATATATATATATATATATATATATATATATATATATATATATATATTATAGTAAATTTATTATTTTATGTTTTATGTTTACATATTTTGATAGAAATTTCACTATATTTTTTACGAGTATTTTGTATTTACGTATATTTCAAAACAAATTTACTCTTAATTTTAGGTATTTGTATATTCATTTTCATACGAATTTAAATTATTTCTGTGTTTTTTTT
>NW_026111834.1:0-30000 GCF_024679095.1 Eriocheir sinensis
CATCAGATGAAGTCACTCCTTCACATGTCATTTCTGCTGGTGGCCACCTCAGGTCGTCCCCTGAGGTGATTTCGTCTGTCAGTTCCGCTGCCGGGCACCTCAGGTCATCCTCATCAGATGAAGTCACTCCTTCACATGTCATTCCTGCTGGTGGCCTGATGACCTCGTCTGCTGGCGACCACCTCAGGTCGTCCCCTGAGGTGATTTCGTCTGTCAGTTCCGCTGCCGGGCACCTCAGGTCATCCTCATCAGATGAAGTCACTCCTTCACATGTCATTCCTGCTGCCGGGCACCTCAGGTCATCCTCATCAGATGAAGTCACTCCTTCACATGTCATTCCTGCTGCCGGGCACCTCAGGTCATCCTCATCAGATGAAGTCACTCCTTCACATGTCATTCCTGCTGCCGGGCACCTCAGGTCATCCTCACCAAATGAAGTCACTCCTTCACATGTCATTCCTGCTGCCGGCCTGATGACCTCGTCTGCTGGCGGCCACCTCAGGTCGTCCCCTGAGGTGATCTCGTCTGTCAGTTCCGTTGCCGGGCACCTCAGGTCATCCTCATCAGATGAAGTCACTCCTTCACATGTCATTCCTGCTGACGGCCTGCTGACTTCCGCTGTCGGGTAAATCAAGTCATCTTCTTTCGATGCGGTCACTGCTTCGTCAGCCATTTCTGCTGTCGGCCTGCTGGGGCATCCTGCTGGTGCTGCTGACACCTTGATGACGTTTGTTTCTGCTGGCAGCGTGCTGTCGTCCGTGTCAGTACCGGAGGCCTGACCAGCCCAAGGCTGTGGGGCCAAGGGCGTGGCGGGGCTGGCCGGCAGGTCTGCGGGGTCGGCGGCGGCCTGGGGGCGGGGCGGCGGGGCGTTCCGGCGAGGCGGCGCAGCCTGCGTGTGATCGGGTCCCCGTGGCTGACCAGGCACGCCACGCCAGGACTCCTCATGCCCGGGGTGGGCGCGCCGGCCCCCGGGGCGAGACCTCATCCCCTACACTCCCCAGCGCCGCAGCCTCGCCGTGACCGGAGCCACGCCGGGGTGGGCAGCCGCCACTCGGGGCAGCGCCGGGCAGTGGTGAGCAGCCCCAGGGCGGCCTGAGGCTTGTCGCTCAGGGGCTGCTTGGGGCTGAGGCCGTGGGTGTGCATGGGGCAGGGCAGCCGTCACTACCCATCTTGGTGCCCCGGACGGCACCGCCTCGCCTGGGCACGCGCCCCAGTGCCAGGGCTGGTGAGGGCAGAGGACGACTGTCCACCCAGGGGCCGCACGTGGCTGTAATCAGGCTGCGAGAAGCTGTGGGCGCGGAGCAGGGGGCGCGGGGGCGGTGGGTGGGCTGGGCGGGGAGCGACCTGGGGGACGGGGCGCAGGGCGGGCTGGGGCGGGGCCGGGGGGCCAGGCTGTGCCGGCCGGTGCGGGGACACCAAGGGCAGGAACTTGGGCCGCTCCCGCCGACCCCCGGCAGGACCCTCGCAGCCCCCCGGTCTGGGCGGGGGGCAGGGGGCGAGGGCCGGGGCGTCCCTGCGGCCCTGCCCCCTCGCTGCAGCTGCTGGTGCCCGGCCTGCCGCGGGGGCCACGTTCCCCACGGCAGGGGTGAGGGGGGGCAGAGACCGTCTGCAGGGAGGCAGGGGTGAGGGGCCGGGCTCCAGGGGCACGGCGTTGTCCGGCAGGGGCGTGGCCAGCTGGGTGATGGACATGGGGTTGGAGGGGGCAGGGGCTCCTCAGTGAGGGTGGGGCTGCCTCCAGCCTCATCGACCCCGCCTGGGCGCCACAACCCCTCTCCGCCGCCGCTGCCCACTCCCAGCCAGGGCAGGGCGCCGCCCACTAAGGTGCTCATGGCGCGTCGCGGGCTGGGCGTTTAGGCCATGACACGCACGCACGCACGCACGCACGCCTGCTGGTGGGGGTGACGACGAGGCTCAGGCTGAGTCACGGCTGACGATGACGATGGTGGGACTGGTGGAGGGGGAACAGCCTTACACGATGACTTCCTCTTCCTCTTCCTCTCACTCCTCTTCTTGCTCTTCTTCAGGTGTCAGTGATCGGTTCCCTGGGCCGTGTCTCCTCCCAATCTGTCGGTCTGTCTGTCTCAATGTCACGCGGCTCGGCTCTTTGCTCCACGCCGAGCACAATGTCTCTCTTCCTCTCCTTTACTTTTCAGCCTCACGCAGTGTTTACTCAGCGCCTACTTAACCAAAGAAGTGTTTAGGGCGCCCGACGCTAAGGATAAAAGTTACTGAAGAGTTTAGCGAAATTCTGCTATTGTTGACCTTTTGTTTAATCTGCGAAAATAGCTACAAAATATGACACGAGAGTAATGACGATGACGATGATGATGATGATGATACTACTGCTGCTAATAATAATAAGAATAAAATGAATAATAATAAGATTAGAAAGAATAAGAGAAAGAAGAAGAAGAAAAAGAAAATCGAGGCAGAAAAATAACGATAAGAATAATAAAATAATAAAATAAATAAAAGATAAGGGATTTAGAAAAAGAAAAAAATGAGGGGGAAGAAAAATATCGATAATAAGAATGAGAAAAAAACAGGAAAACAAGAAAAAGGAGTAAGGAAAAAATGAGTAAGAGGAAAAGAAGGAGAAAAAAAGTGAAATCAGTAAATCATGCCACTTAAAATAAAAAAAAAAAAAAAAAAAAAAAAGATTGTAAAGAAAGAACAGCTTGAAAAAAATGTAAAAAAGAAAAGAGGAAGAAAAAGAAAAAAAATGAGTAAGAGGAAAAGAAAGGAGAAAAAAGTGGTCTTAAGTAAATCATGCCACTGAAAAAAAAAAGTGAACTTGAAAAAAAAAAAAAATAAATAAATAAATAAATAAAATAAAATAAAATAAAAGTTGAAGCAAAAATAAGTCAATAAAAGAAGCAGTTATTAATGATTACCAAAACAGTTAAATATAATAAAGGAATGAAAATGAGGTTAATATGAGAACTACTAATAGATAATGAAGCAGATAAAAAAAAAAAAAGCCGTGAAAATTACTTAAACGAAAATGAAATAGATAAAAAAAAGGAAAAATTAACAAAAAAAATTATGTACGTAATTAAAACTCAACAAATATTTCATGTACGTAATTAAAACTCAAGCAAAACTTCATGTACGTAATTAAAACTCAAGCAAAACTTCATGTACGTAATTAAAACAACAAATATTTCATGTACGTAATTAAAACTCAAGCAAAACTTCATGTACGTAATTAAAACTCAAGCAAAACTTCATGTACGTAATTAAAACAACAAATATTTCATGTACGTAATTAAAACTCAAGCAAAATTCATGTACGTAATTAAAACTGAACAAAAAATTCATGTACGTAATTAAAACTCGCAGGTGTACACACGAACGATACCAGACCTGGACACGTACATAGAACCAATAAAACGTACACAAACACGTACACACACACACGCACACGCACACACTACTGTTCAGCCTGTGTACGCGATGGAGTGTGGTGGTTAACTGAGGTCTTCTTCTTCGGTCTTCTTCCTCCTCCTCCTCCTCTTCTTCACGTCCTTGAGGTGTGAAAATTGACTTACATAAAACAAAGGTAAAGCCAATGAGGAGGAGGAGGAGGAGGAAGGAGGAGGAGGAGGAAAAGTGGATTAGAAGAAGAAAAAAGTTGAGAAAGAAATGTAGGTAACGAGAGAGAGAGAGAGAGCACATAGGGGCTTCCTTTGTGTGTGTGTGAGTGTGTGTGTGTGTGTGTGTGTGTGTGTGTGTGTGTGTGTGTGTGTGAGTGCATGTGCGTGTGTGTGTCTGTGTGTGTGTGTGTGTGTGCGCTTAACTGGATGTGCATGTGACTTAGAGGAGAGGAGAGAGGGAGGAGGGAGAGAGGGAGGAGAGAGAAATATGCGGAAAAAAAAGCACGCTAATTCGCACGTGACACACACACGCACGCACACACACATACACACACACACACACGTTTGGTAAAGCTGAACTGTAATTATATATGCAAAAAATAATAATATAGCAATACATAATAATAATAATAATAATAATAATAATATTAATAATAATGATAAAATGATGATGATAGGTGAGTCAACAGGTGTGTGCTGGTTTTTTAATTAGAACACACCTGCCAAAACACACCTGGAACGGCCTTGACATGTGTTACTCTCTCTCTCTCTCTCTCTCTCTCTCTCTCTCTCTCTCTCTCTCTCTCTCTCTCTCTCTCTCTCTCTCTCTCTCTCTCTCTCTCAATCATTTTATAGATCTTCATTGCCACTATTACTCTATTCAATCTTTTTTTCCTTTCCTTCTTTCTTTTTATTCTCCTATTTTTTTCCCATTTTTTTCCCCTCCCATCTCTTTCCCTTCCATTTGCCTCTTCGTATCCATCCCTTCCTTTCCTTGCCTTCCCTTCTTTACTTCATTTCCTTTTTTTTTTCCTCTTCTTCCTATTCCCATTTATTCTTTTCTCTTTTTTCCTTCTTTTCCTTTCCACTCCTTCCCTTCCTTTTATCTTTTCCTATCCTTGCCTCTCTCTGTTCCTGTTATCGCGTCTTCTTCATCCCTTCCTTTCCTTTCCTTTCCTATCCTTCCCTCTCTCTGTTCCTGTTATCGCGTCTTCTTCATCCCTTCCTTTCCTTTCCTTTCCTATCCTTCCCTCTCTCTGTTCCTGCTATCGCGTCTTCTTCATCCCTTCCTTTCCTTTCCTTTCCTATCCTTCCCTCTCTCTGTTCCTGCTATCGCGTCTTCTTCATCCCTTCCTTTCCTTTCCTTTCTCTTGTTTCTTAAATCCTCCCCTTCTCACTTCATCATTTCCTTATTTTTCTTTCCTTCCATTTCGTTTTATTTCCCTTTTTTTTTCTTTTCCTTCTAAGTACCTCATTTTATCCTTCCCTATCTGTTTCCCACATTCTTCCATTCCTCACTTCCTTATTTATTTTCCCATTTCCTTCCCTCTCATTCTCTTTTCTTTCCTTCGTTACTTCCTTTCCTTTCCCTTTTTCTTTTTCCTAAACCCATTTCTTCCTCGATTCCTTATTTTCTGTTCCTATTTCCTTCCTTCCCATCGTTCCTTCCTTTCTCTCCTTCTCTTTCCTAAACCCATTTCTTCCTCATTTCCTTATTTTGTTCCTATTTCCTTCCTTTCTCTCCTTCTCTTTCCTACACCCATTTCTTCCTCATTTCCTGTTCCTATTTCCTTCCTTTCTCTCCTTCTCTTTCCTAAACCCATTTCTTCCTCATTTCCTTATTTTCTGTTCCTATTTCCTTCCTTCCCATCGTTCCTTCCTTTCTCTCCTTCTCTTTCCTAAACCCATTTCTTCCTCATTTCCTTATTTTGTTCTCTTCCTTCCTTTCTCCTTCTCTTTCCTACACCCATTTCTTCCTCATTTCTGTTCTATTTCCTTCCTTTCTCTCCTTCTCTTTCCTAAACCCATTTCTTCCTCATTTCCTTATTTTCTGTTCCTATTTCCTTCCTTCCCATCGTTCCTTCCTTTCAATCCTTCTCTTTCCTAAAACCATTTCTTCCTCATTTCCTTATTTTATTCCTATTTCCTTCCTTTCCTCCTTCTATTTCCTAAACCCAGTTCTTCCTGTTTTCCTTATTTTCTGTTCCTATTTCCTTCCTTTCACTCCTTCTCTTTCCTAAACCCATTTCTTCCTCATTTCCTTATTTTCTGTTCCTATTTCCTTCCTTTCTCTCCTTCTCTTTCCTAAACCCATTTCTTCCTCATTTCCTTATTTTCTGTTCCTATTTCCTTCCTTTCCCTCCTTCTCTTTCCTAAACCCATTTCTTCCTCATTTCCTTATTTTCTGTTCCTATTTCCTTCCTTTCCCTCCTTCTCTTTCCTAAACCCATTTCTTCCTCATTTCCTTATTTTCTGTTCCTATTTCCTTCCTTTCTCTCCTTCTCTTTCCTAAACCCATTTCTTCCTCATTTCCTTATTTTCTGTTCCTATTTCCTTCCTTCCCATCGTTCCTTCCTTTCCCTCCTTCTCTTTCCTAAACCCATTTCTTCCTCGCTTCCTTATTTTCTGTTCCTATTTCCTTCCTTTCCCTCCTTCTCTTTTCTAAACCCATTTCTTCCTCGCTTCCTTATTTTCTGTTCCTATTTCCTTCCTTCCTTTCCCTCCTTCTCTTTTCTAAACCCATTTCTTCCTCGCTTCCTTATTTTCTGTTCCTATTTCCTTCCTTTTTCTTCTTCTCTTTCCTAAACCCATTTCTTCCTCATTTCCTTATTTTCTGTTCCTATTCCTTCCTTCCCATCGTTCCTTCCTTTCTCTCCTTCTCTTTCCTAAACCCATTTCTTCCTCATTTCCTTATTTTGTTCCTATTTCCTTCCTTTCCCTCCTTCTCTTTTCTAAACCCATTTCTTCCTCATTTCCTTATTTTGTTCCTATTTCCTTCCTTTCCCTCCTTCTCTTTTCTAAACCCATTTCTTCCTCATTTCCTTATTTTGTTCCTATTTCCTTCCTTTCTCTCCTTCTCTTTCCTAAACCCATTTCTTCCTCATTTCCTTATTTTCTGTTCCTATTTCCTTCCTTTCTCTCCTTCTCTTTCCTAAACCCATTTCTTCCTCATTTCCTTATTTTCTGTTCCTATTTCCTTCCTTTCCCTCCTTCTCTTTCCTAAACCCATTTCTTCCTCATTTCCTTATTTTCTGTTCCTATTTCCTTCCTTCCCATCGTTCCTTCCTTTCTCTCCTTCTCTTTCCTAAACCCATTTCTTCCTCATTTCCTTATTTTGTTCCTATTTCCTTCCTTTCTCTCCTTCTCTTTCCTAAACCCATTTCTTCCTCATTTCCTTATTTTCTGTTCCTATTTCCTTCCTTCCCATCGTTCCTTCCTTTCCCTCCTTCTCTTTCCTAAACCCATTTCTTCCTCACCCCTTCCCATCTTACCCAGGTGGTCGTGGTGCCGCCGGGGAGGACGCTGGTTTTCCCACACCTTGGGCTCCAGGAATTAAGGCGGGACAGGAGCAGATTGGGCATGGCGGACAGGTAAAAGGCAGGTATTCAACAGGTAGGTAATCCGCGTAACACTAAAAAGCAGGTATTCAACAGGAAGGTAGTCCACGTAACACTAATTAGCAACAGGTGACTTCAATGGGGCGCTCAGGTAACTTCCATTCTTACGCACTGGGTATATAGAAGTGGTTTTGTGCTTCGTTAAAAAAGGGTGTTATTTTTATTAAGTCCACGCAGCCACATCGAGGTAGCACTAATCAACAGGTAACTTCAGGTAACTCTCACTCTTATTCACTGGGTCTGTTCAGGTGGTTTTGTGGTTGTTTAAAATACGGTATGTTGATTTTTCTCTCCCTTCTTGTTGAGTCATCCAGAAATCAAGACCGTTTTCTTTCTTTGGGTTTGTTTTGGCTTTTTGGTTCCCGTTTTCTGTGAGTGTTGTTGCAAGGTTTCTTTCTTTCGTTCGTAAGTTTGTTGGTATAGTGGTTTTCGTTTTCTAAGTTGTTGTTTTTTCTTCTTTTTGTTGTTGTTCTCATTTTCCTTCCATTTTCTTTTGTTTTTGTTTTATTTTTCGGTTTTTGTCTTTTTTTTCTATTATCTTAGTTATCCAATTTTTTCATTTTCTTTGATTCATTCCATTTTTATTTTTCGTTTGTCTTTTTTTACGCCATTAGTCGAGGAACTTCAATCAATAATAATAAAATAATAATAATAATAATAATAATAATAATGATAATAATAATGGTGGTGATGGTGACAGAATACCTAAATCTCTCTCTCTCTCTCTCTCTCTCTCTCTCTCTCTCTCTCTCTCTCTCTCTCTCTCTCTCTCTCTCTCTCTCATAATTAACTACATCCTTTCCTAGGCCAAAAAAATAATGAAAACTTACAAAAAATGAATATAAAAACACCTGCTCTCTCTCTCTCTCTCTCTCTCTCTCTCTCTCTCTCTCTCTCTCTCTCTCTCTCTCTCTCTCTCTCTCTCTCTCTCTCTCTCTCTCTCTCTCTCTCTCTCTCTCTCTCTCTCTCTCTCACATGAATATATACACACCGTTATCTCTCTATCTCTTTATCTCTATCTCTCGCTCACTAAATCTGTTCTCTCTAATCTCTGTTATCTGTTTGGGCTATCTCTCTGTCTGTCTGTCTGTCTGTGTTAGGTGTTTCCTGTTTTATCTCTCTCTTATGTCTGTCTGTCTGTTATTTCTTGTATATGTATGTGTCTTTCTAACCCTGTCTGTCTGTTTGTCTGTCTATCTGTCTGTCTGTCTGTCTGTCTGTTATTTCTTGTATATGTATGTCTATTTCTAACCCTGTTTGTCTGTTTGTCTGTCTATTCTGTCTGTCTGTCTGTCTGTTATTTCTTGTATATGCATGTGTCTATTTCTAACCCTGTCTGTCTGTTTGTCTGTCTATCTGTCTGTCTGTATATCATTCTGTGTAAGCTTCCTTCCTTTCTTTTTCTTCCTGTCTTTCTTTCTCCTCCTTCCTTTCTATCTTTTTCTTTCATTTTTCTTGCTTCTTTTCATCCCTCCCTCCTTTCTTTCACTTTTCGTTCTCCCTTTCTTTTTCTTTCTTTCTTTCTCTTCCTTCTTTTCTATCTTTCTCTACTTGTATGTGTGTGTCTGTATTTCTCTACCTGTCTGTCTACCTGTATCTTGTAATTTGTAGAGATAATTGAAGTACTATTAGAAGAATGGTCGAGATTTAAAGGTACTATGGTTGCTCTCTCTCTCTCTCTCTCTCTCTCTCTCTCTCTCTCTCTCTCTCTCTCTCTCTCTCTCTCTCTCTCTCTGCAAGGGTATCATATGATCTAATCCGTGGTCTGATTTAAATATATGCTTCCTGCTCTCTCTCTCTCTCTCTCTCTCTCTCTCTCTCTCTCTCTCTCTCTCTCTCTCTCTCTCTCTCTCTCTCTCTCTCTCTCTGTGTGTGTGTCATGTGGTGTGTGCAATAATTTCAACACTCCGATAACTGGCATTGTATCTCTCTCTCTCTCTCTCTCTCTCTCTCTCTCTCTCTCTCTCTCTCTCTCTCTCTCTCTCTCTCTCTCTCTCTCTCTCAATCAACAGGTAACTTCAATAGGTAGCTCAGGTAACTCTCTCTCTCTCTCTCTCTCTCTCTCTCTCTCTCTCTCTCTCTCTCTCTCTGATAACCACTTTTGTTCTTTTTTTCTCATTTTTACTGATACAAAAATAAAAAATAAATAAATAACAAATTTCAACTCTCTTCTCTATCTCTCCTTCTCTTCTACTTCATCAATCTGTTCTCCTAACTCTTCTCTACCCCCCCTCTCTCTCTCTCTCTCTCTCTCTCTCTCTCTCTCTCTCTCTCTCTCTCTCTCTCTCTCTCTCTCTCTCTCTCTCTCTCTTATCCAGTCAATCTCTTCTACCCTCAACCTGTTCTGAGACGCTGCCGCCCCTCTCACCAGCATCCTTCCTTCCTTCCCTCCTTTCTTTCTTTCTTTCTTTCTTTCATTCTTTCTATTTCCGTTCCTTTCTTTTTGCATTATTTTCCTTACTTTCTATCTTTCTTTCTTTATTTCCTTCCATATATTCATCTTTCCTTTCTTTCTTTCTTTCCTACTTTCCTTTCTTTTTTCTTTCTTTCTATCTTTCTTTTTTCTTTCCTATCTACCTTCCCTCCTTTCTTTTTTCTTTTCCTTACTTTCTATCTTTCTTTCTTTTTTCTTTCTTATTTCCTTCCATATATTTCTCCTTCCCTCCTTTCTTTCTTTCCTTCCCATCTTCCTTTCTTTTTCTCTTTTCCTTACTTTCTATCTTTTTTCTTTCTTGTTTCCTTCCATATATTCATCCCTCCCTCCTTTCTTTTTCTTTCTTTCTCTTCCTTCCTTTCTTCTTCTTTCTTTCTCTTCCTTCATACCCTCCTTCCTTTCTTCTTTCTTTCTCTTCCTCCATACCCTCCTTCCTTCCTTCCTTTCTTCTTCTTCCTTTTCCTTCAAACCCTCCTTCCTTCCTTTCTTTCCTTCCTTATCTTCCTATCTTCCTTTCCTCCCCCTCACATCCCCTTCCCACCCCCCACCTCTCTTCCCGACACCTCCCCAAACTTCCCCAGATAATCCCCTCTCCCTTTCTTTCCTCCCCTTCCTTCCCCACCTTCCCAAAATAGCTCTCCGGAAACCTATCTTGTAGCGAGCGATTGTGACATGATACCATTGTTTACACTGATACTGGTGGGGGTGATTTCAATACAGTTCATATTTATACGTTTATTTTATTTTATTGTATTGTATTTTCCTGTTTTTTTTTTTTGTATTTGATGTTTGTTTGTTTTGCTTTTTATCTATATTATTATTTTTTCTTTATTTGTTTACTTTTTCGTTTGTTGTTTATGTTTGTTTGTTTGTTTTATTTTGTTCCGGTGTAGGATTTTGTCTACGTCTTTAGCGCACACACACACGCACACACACACACACACACACAGGAAGAGCATGCTGTCATTACTTCCCTTTTTCTTTCGTTTTTTCTCCCCCGCCCCCCCCTCTCTCTCTCTCTCTCTCTCTCTCTCTCTCTCTCTCTCTCTCTCTCTCTCTCTCTCTCTCTCTCTCCTCGGTAAATGATTTGGAGTGTGTCAATTTTAACCTTTGCCAACGATGTGTGTGTGTGTGTGTGTGTGTAAAATAATATGAGGAATGTAGTACAGATTCTCTCTCTCTCTCTCTCTCTCTCTCTCTCTCTCTCTCTCTCTCTCTCTCTCTCTCTCTCTCTCTCTCTCTCTCGCTCGCTCACGGTTTGGTAACTGAATATAAGCAGGATCAAGTTTCGTGACAGAGAGAGAGAGAAAACACAGCAATTTTTCTATTAGTTTACCAGCCACAGATCTCTCTCTCTCTCTCTCTCTCTCTCTCTCTCTCTCTCTCTCTCTCTCTCTCTCTCTCTCTCTCTCTCTCTCTCTCTCTCTCTCTCTCTCTCTCTCTCTCTCACCTCAATCAGCAGGTGTGCATAGCTATCTAGTACACCTGCGAACACACACACACACACACACACACACACCCACTCACACACACACACACACACACACACACACACACACACACACACACACTCCACTGGGCGAAACATCCTTCCGTTTCAAATTGTGTAACCACCCTTTCTCTCTCTCTCTCTCTCTCTCTCTCTCTCTCTCTCTCTCTCTCTCTCTCTCTCTCTCTCAAGTGGACTAAGGGTGAAAAAAAGGAAAAAAAAAAAAGAGAATGAGTACTGTGCCATATGTGTGTGTGTGTGTGTGTGTGTGTGTGTGTGTGTGTGTGTGTGCGTGTGTATCCTGGTCGGTTCCTTCCTTTCAACTAGATACCAAGAAATACTCCTTTACGTCATTATTATTATTATTATTATTATTATTATTATTATTATTATTATTATTATTTTCATTTAGGATCGTAACGCACATTTAACATTAGAATCTAACACCACAGGCATCATTCTCTCTCTCTCTCTCTCTCTCTCTCTCTCTCTCTCTCTCTCTCTCTCTCTCTCTCTCTCTCTCTCTCTCTATGAAAGCTGACACTATCATATTAGCAACTATCAACATCACCACCACCATCACCACTATCAACACCACCACCACCACCATCACCACTATCAACACCACCACCATCACCACCACTATCAACACCACCACCATCACCACCACTATCAACACCACCATCACCACCATCACCACCAAAACACGTAAAACACCATCCCCATCACCATCACTATATACGTTTTCAAATTCACCACAACCATCATCACCATCACCACATCACACACGCGTCACTATCACCACCACCACCACCACTATCACCATCTTCACCACCACCACCATCACCACACACCTTCACTCTGTCCTTGCTCCTCTTACACTGGCTGGTGATGGTGGTGATGGTGAGTCAAATGGTAGTTCTCACAGCTGCTGGGGAGGGGCGGGGAGGGGAGGGGGAGGAGGGGAGGAAGGGGAGGGGAGTGGCAGGGAAGAGGATGACTGGGAAGGGTTTTAATTTGACGTCACTGCTCTCTCTCTCTCTCTCTCTCTCTCTCTCTCTCTCTCTCTCTCTCTGGTGTAACACAAGAATATGATAACAATAATAAGTATATAAAAGAGAGAGAGAGAGAGAGAATGGAAAGTAAAGGAAAAAGTGAGGAAGAGAAGAAAATAAAAGGAGGAGAGAGAGAGAGAGAGAGAGAGAGAGAGAGAGAGAGAGAGACTCCCGTTTTCTTTGTGTTTCAACACACTGCAGTTTCTGTATATCTTTTCTCTCCATTATCTTTCTTTTTTCTTTATTTTTTTGTTTATTAATCTGCAAGTAATTATTATTAAGCCCATTATCTTTTTTTTTCTTTCTTTCTTTCTTTCTTTTTTTACTCCATTTTCCTTTATTATCTTATTTATTCCTTCTACGTGACTATATACTAATTATCTTTAACTATCTTTATCTACCTATCTTTATTTCATCTTCTTTCTCTATCAACTATCTTCATCTTCTTCTGCTACGCATCTTTACACGAATCATCTTTATCTATCTTTAACTTCCTATCTTTATTTCATCTTTCTCTACCAACTATCTTCATCTCCTCCTTCTTCTACGTATCTTTACACGAATCATCTTTATCTACCTATCTTATTTCATCTTCTTTTTCCACTGACTATCTTTATCTTCTACGTATCTTTACACGGATTAGCTTTATCTATCTTTATCTACCTATCTACTTCATCCTCTTTCTCCACTTACTATCTTCATCTCCTTCTACGTATCTTTACATGAATCATCTTTATCTATCTTTATCTAACAATCTAATTCCTCTTTCTCCACTATCTTCATCTCCTTCTACGCATTTTTACACGAATCATCTTTTATCGATCTTTATTTCATCTTCTTCCTCCACTATCTTTATCTTCTTATCTCTCCCTCTTATCTTCTTGTTCCCATCCTTCTTTACTATCGTTATCCACGCTATCTTTCGCGCTGTCATTTATCACGTTTGTATATATCTTAATTATCTTTGTCAAACGTTTTTTTCATCCCTCTTTCTAATTTTTTTCCTATTTCTCCTCTATGTCAACGAACGTGTCTTGAGATTTTACTTGCTTGGACGAAGATAGGAAAGATAGTAAGATATAAGACCTGGTGATAGGGAGAGAGATAAAGGAAGAGAGGAAGAAAGAAAGGAAGAGAAAGGAAGAAGAGAAAGAAAGGAACAGAGAGAGAAAGGAAGAGAGGAAGAAAGGAAGAGAAAAATGGAACAGAGAGAGAGGGAGAGAGAGAAAGGGAGGGAGAAAGAAAGGAAGGGAGAAAGAAAGGAAGAAAGGAAAAGAGAAAGAAAAGGAGAGAGAAAGAGAGGAAGAGAGAAAGGAAGAAAAAAAGGAAGGAAAGATTGAAAAAAAGAAAGAAATGAAGGAAGAAAAACAAGAGAGAGAGAGAGAGAGAGAGAGAGAGAGAGAGGAAATTTGATAATGGTCTATGTTTATATCTCTCGTTACCAAACATTTCTGGGTAACAACATGACACACACACACACACACACACACACACACACACACACACACACACAACACACACACACACACACACACACACACACACACACACACACACACACACACATACGCAAGTGGAACGGAAGGAAGGAGATGATTCAAGCATAATCTAGTGTCCTTCCCCTTCCCTTCCCTTCCTGTCCTCCCCTTCCCTTCCCTTCCCCTTCTTCTTCCCTTCACCTTAAACATGATTATTGCTTTTTTATTTGTTTTCTTTCATCTTCCTGTCTTCCCCTCCCCTTCCCCTCCCTTTCTTCCCCTTCTCATCCCTTCCCTTCCCTTCCCTTCCCCTTCTTCTTCCCTTCACCTTAAACATGATTATTGCTTTTTTATTTGTTTTCTTTCATCTTCCTGTCTTCCCCTCCCCTTCCCCTCCTTTTCTTCCTCTCCTCCCCTTCCCTTTCCCTTCCTCTCCTCCCCTTCCCTTCCCCTTCTTCTTCCCTTCACCTTAAACATGATTATTGCTTTTTTATTTTTTTTCTTTCATCATCCTGTCTTCCCCTCCCCTTCCCCTCCCTTTCTTCCCCTTCTCATCCCTTCCCTTTCCCTTCCTCTCCTTCCCTTCCCCTTCTTCTTCCCTTCACCTTAAACATGATTATTGCTTTTTTATTTGTTTTCTTTCATATTCCTGTCTTCCCTCCTTCCCTCCTTTCTTCCTTCTCATCCTTCCTTTCCTTCCTCTCCTTCCTTCCTTCTTCTTCCCTTCACCTTAAACATGCTTTTTGGTTTTTGATTTGTTTTCTTTCATCTTCCTGTCTTACCTCCCTTCCCTCCTTTCTTCCTTCTCATCCCTTCCTTCCTTCCTCTCCTTCCTTCCTTCTTCTTCCCTTCACCTTAAACATGATTATTGCTTTTTTATTTGTTTTCTTTCATCTTCCTGTCTTCCCCTCCCCTTCCCCTCCCTTTCTTCCCCTTCTCATCCCTTCCCTTCCCTTCCCTTCCCTTCACCTATTCTAAACATGACATTTATTTTTCTCTATTTCTCTTTTTCTTCCCTTCGTGACATCCTCCCCTTCCCTTCCCCTTCCTTTTCTTCCCCTTCCCTTCCCTTATACTAAACATTACTTATTTTTCTCTGTTTCTCTTATTCTTCCCTTCTCTTCCCATCACTTATCAGGATTTCTCCCCTTTCCTTCTCTTCCCTTTTCTCCTATTCCTTCCCTTCTCTCTTCTTTCTCTTCCATTCTTCGCCTTTCCTCCTTTTCTCTTTCCTTTCTGTTCTCATTTCTTCCATTCTTCCTCCTCTCCCTTTCCTCCTTTCCTCCTCGCATTCCCCTTCTTTGTTCCATAGTTTATTCTCCTCTCCTTCCTCTCCTCTTCCATTCTTCCTCCTCCTCCTTTTTCTCTTCCACTTCTCCCCTCCTCTTCCTCTCCATTTCCTCTCCCCTTCCCCAACTTTTTATTTTGTGTGTGTACCTCAGTAATTACCTTGATTAATGGTGTATGTGTATATGTGTGTGTGTGTGTGTGTGTGTGTGTGTGTGTGATACAGGTGGGTGGCGCTTACTAACCCGTGCACACTCACACACACACACACACAGGAAGTCCATGCATGTACGTACGCACACAGCCGGATGTACACACGGGAAGAGGCGCTGGAGACGATAATTACACACACACACACACACACACACACACACACACACACACACACACACACACACACACACACACACACACACACAGAGGAGGTAAAAAAATCACATACAGAAAAAAAACAAGAAAAATCAAGCAAAAAACACACACCATAATCTCTCTCTCTCTCTCTCTCTCTCTCTCTCTCTCTCTCTCTCTCTCTCTCTCTCTCTCTCTCTCTCTCTCTCTCTCTCTCTCTCTCTCTCTCTCTCTCTCTCTCTCTCTCTCTCTCTCTCTCTCTCTCTCTCAACACTCACCTGTAATTTGTGTTGCGCGGAGATAACAGTGTGGTCATGCATAATCTCCTCGTCTTCCTGGGGGGGCAGGGCGCGGGCCAGATCCTGGGGCAGGGGGCCTGCTGGGGGCTCCTCCGTGGGGGCCTGGGGCTGTCCCGTGTATAAGAGCGTCCAGGGCTGCGAGGGACTGGGTTCTGGGGCTGAGGGGGGGTGGGGGGGCGGTCTCCACTCCCCCCTCCCCTCCTTCCCCCCCTTCCTCCTCCCCAGGTATGATCGGGGGTGGCGGTGGGGAGATGATAGGCTCAGGTGGCGTGAAGGGTGGCTCAGGGGGGGTGAGGGGTGGCTGAGGGGGTGAGGAGGGGATGTCCGGCGGGGTGATTGGCTGCGGGGGTGTGGGGAGTTCAGGGAGTTATCACCCCTATACTGTCCTCCGCCTCCTCGCTCTCCCCCCTCCCCACCCCCCCGCGCCCCCCGTCGCACTCCGCCAAGAGGTCAGGGAAGAGCTGTCTTTTGACCTTCCCAACCTCATCTATTTCAACCTCCTCCTCCTCCTCCTCCTTCTCCTCCTCCTCCTCCTCCTCCAGTTTGTCCTCCTCCCTCAGATCAATATCCTGCTTGATCTTGTCCTCGGGGGAGCTGTCGGCCCCTGAGGAGGTCCTACGGGGATCCTTACGGGAATCCTCAAGTTGGGAGAGATCCTCAGGCTTGACACATACACAGTTTCGGCTTTTAGGACACTCACCACGCCTCCTACGACCACATCTCCACACAGGGGGGCGACAGGGGGTGGGCAGGGCTCAAGTCCACGGGGGGGTCGCTGGGGGTGTCTGCTGGGGGTGGCGGGGGGGGTGGCGGCGGGGGAGTGTAGGATGCCGCGGGGCGAGATTGCTTGTTTTTCATCTCCACTCGTGTCACATTCTCCCTCTCCTCCCATGACCGTCTGTACCCCCTCACCCCTCTCTCCTCCACGCCCCCTTCCTCCACCCCTTCACCCCCTTCCACGCCCCACCCCCCACCCCCTCTCCCCCCCGCCACGCCTAGGATCGTGTCCCTGAGGAGTGTGTTCACCACCTCACTATCCTCCTTTGAATGCCCCACCCGCCTCGCTCTCTCCACGCCCTCCTCCACTCTCCCCTCCTTTCCCTGGGGTTCCACTGGGGGGCTGGGGGGCCTGAGGGGGGTAGGGGACGCCTCCTTATCATCCTTGGTATCCTTTGCATCCTTCTCCTTGCTGGCATCCTTCAACACAACACTTTCACTAACAATCAAATCCACCTCCTTCTTCATCTCCTCCGTCACCCCTTCCACCTCCTCCACCTCCTCCTCCTCTTCCTCTCCTCCTCCTCCACCTCTTCCATTCTCCTTCGAGGTCCTGATCTTCTCCACATTGTTCACCTCCTTCTTCGTTTTCTCGGGGGGGTTAAGGGGGAGGAGGCAGGGATGGGGTCGTCTTGCCGCCCTCCGCCAGCCCATACTTGTGAGGGGTGACCAGCCAGATTGTAAGGTGGGCGTCTTCGAACCGCGGGGGGGCGGGGGGGCCGTGGGGGGCGGGGGCGTCGTGGTGCAGGGTCCTGGTGTAGCCCTTGGTGACCACGTCGTCTTCGCTCGTGCTGTGGCGTTGACCTGACCTGCCTGTGGGGGGAGAAGAGGGGGGGGGGTTAGTGGGGGGTGCCTGTGGGGTGATATAGAGGGGGGGGGGGGAAAGAGATAGTAGTTTTGGGGTGAGGAAGATTTTAAGAAGGGGGGTTGTGGGGGGTGGCTGTGGGGTGATGGGGGGGTGAGGGGTGAGAAATGGTAAAGGTTTTGGGGTGAGGAAGAAGAAGAGGAGAGGTTAGAGGGGAGATTGTGGGGGGAGGTTGTAGGGTGACGGGGGTGAGGAACAGTATGGGGGTAGTGGGGGGGTGGTTGGGGTGACGGAGAGATAAGGAAGAGAGACGGGGGGGGGGAAAGAGGATGAGGAGGAGGAAGATAAGGGAAAGAAGATTGATGGGAGAGGAAGAGTGGGAAGGAAGGAAGGAAGGAAGGAAGGAAGGAAGGAAGGAAGGAAGGAAGGAAGGTGGAGGAAGAGAAAATGTTAAGAGGGGAAGGAAGGGGAGGAAGAAGAAATGAAAAAGAGGGAGCTATTTAGAAAGGAAGGGAAGAGGAAGGGAGGGGAAGGGGAGGATGAAAGAATGCCTTGTGATATAGAGGGAAGGAGAAGGGAAGGGGTGAAGGGGAGGGGTGAAGGGTGAAGTGGGCGTCACGTGATGGGAGGGTTATGAGGTGTGACAGGGTGAAGGGGTGAAGTGAGGGGAGAGGAAGGGAAGGGAGGAGAAAGGGGAAGAGGGAGAAGGAGAGAAGTGAAAGAGGGCAGGAAGAGGAGGAGGAGGAGGAGGAGGAAGGGAGAGGAGCTATATAAAAAGAGAAGGACTAGAAGAGAAAGGAAGAGAAAGGAAGAGAAGGGAAGAGGGGAAAGGAGAGAGAGGAAGGAGTGAAAGAGGGCAGAGAGAAAGAGGAGGAGGAAGAGGGAGGGAGATGAGATATATAAAAGAGAAGGAATAGAAGAGAAGGGAAGAGAAAGGAAGAGAAGGGAAGGGAAAGGAAGGACTAAGGAAATGATGATGATGATGATGATGATGTATAAGTAAACAAACCTAAGACTACTATTACTACCACTACTACTACTACTACTACTACTATTACTACTACTACTAACAACAACATCCTGACCATTAGCCTACAAATTACTCCCTTCAATAGCTCTAACAGGTATATAATTAATGAAAAAAAATGCATAAGATAAAGAAATTAATGAAAAACAGGTAAAAAAAATTAATTAATGAAAAAAAAAAAAAAAACAGACAGGTGCAGAAGAAAGTGAAAGGTGTGTGTGTGTGTGTGTGTGTGTGTGTGTGTGTGTGTGTGTGTGTGTGTGTGTACCTATCTCTTCGTATACACACTCACTATACATACATACATACATACATTCACACACAAATAAGTAGATAAAGATAGATAGTTAGTTTATACATACATACATACACAGAGATAAGTAGATAGATAGATAGATAGTTAGTTTATACATACATACATACATACACACAGGTAAGTAGATAAAGATAGATAGTTAGTTTATACATACATACATACACACAGATAAGTAGATAGATAGATAGATAGTTTATACATACATACATACACAGAGATAAGTAGATAGAGATAGATAGATAGTTTATACATACATACATTCACACAGATAAGTAGATAAAGATAGATAGTTAGTTTATACATACATACATACACAGAGATAAGTAGATAGATAGATAGAGATAAGTAGATGAATTATAGATAGATTATACATACATTCACTTTACACTTTTGAGAAAATCCGCTAATTCTCGTAAGGTTATACACATGGTGGTGGTGGTGGTGGTTGTGGTTGTGGTGGTCCCATGCCTTGCCACACTAGGACCATATCACCACCTCAGGGCCACACCACACCATAGGGCCACATCATAAAGAGGAGGAGGAGGAGGAGGAGGAGGAGGAGGAGGAGGAACTAGAATAGGAATAAAAATAAGAGGAAGAGGAAGAAGGACTCAGCCACATCACAAAACGAAGGAAGAGGAGGAAGAGGAAGAGGAGGAGGAAGAGGAAGAAGCACAAGAGGAGGACGAACAACTAGAGGAAGAACAAGAAGAAAAAGAGGAAGGGAGAGAAAGAACAGGAGAAGGAAGAGGAGGAGAATAAAGAGGTAAAGTAAAGGAAGAGGAAGGAAGCGTAGAAGAAAGAGAGAGAGGAAGAGGAGGAGGAGGAGGAGGTGAGGTAAAGGAAGAAGAAGGAGGAGGAGAAGGAAGAGGAGGAGCAGGAGAAATATTAAGCCCGAGAATGCAAGTCATATTACACGCCCGCCTCAAGACCCATTAGGCAGACAGGTAACAGGTGAGCTTGGCCAGGTAGAAGAGAAAAGGAGGTAAAAACAGGTAGACGAGAAGGTAGAAGAGAATGTCAGGTAAAAGAAATACCAGTGAAAAAAAAAGAGAGGGAAACAGGTGGAAGTAGAAGAGAAAACCAGGTAAAAGAGACAGGTACAGGAGGTCAGGTAAGGTTAGACAGGACGGAAGGACCAAATATAGAAGAGAAAGGCAGGTAGTAGAGATTGTCAAGTAGAAGAGAAAACCAGGTAGAAGAGAAGAATGGTTGAGATTGAACAAGAGGTGCCTGATAGATACACCCAAAGTAGAAGAGAAAAACAGGTACGAGAGAATCAGAGAGGAGTGTAAGATAGAAGAGAGGACCACGTAAGAGACAGGTAGAGGAGAGGTAGAAGAGAGAACAAGAAAGAGGAGGGTCTGGATAGCTGAGGAGACCAGGTAGAGGAGAGGGGCAGGTAAGGGGTGGACAGGTAGAGGAGAAACCCAAGGTAGAAGAGAGAGCTAATTAGAAGAGAGAGTGAGAACGAGGAGAAATTGACAGAAGATAAGGTTAGGGTAGAAGAGAGGGCCAGATAATGTTGAAGAGATAAGATAGACAGGAACAGAAAGAGGAGAAAGTAAGGTAGAAGAGACTGACAAGATTGAAAATATAAGGTAGACAGGACCGGAAAGAGGAGAAAGTCAGGTAGAGGAGACGGGTAGAAGAGCCAGATGAGGTAGATAGGACCAGAAAAAAGTCAGGTAGAAGAGAGAGCCAGATAAGGTAGACAGGACCAGGGAGAGGAGAAAATCAGGTAGAGGAGACAGGTAGTAGATAGAGCCGGATAAGGTTGAAAAGATTAGGTAGACAGGCTCAAAAAGAGGAGAAAGCCAGGTAGAAGAGAGCTAGATGAGGTAGATAGGACCAGGGAGAGGAGAATGACAGGTAGAGGAGACAGGTAGAAGAGAGACAGATGAGGTAGATAGGACCAGGGAGAGGAGAAAACCAAGTAGAAGAGAAAGGTAGAAGAGAGCTAGATGAGGTAGATAGGATCAGGGAGAGGAGAATGACAGGTAGAGGAGACAGGTAGAAGAGAGCCAGGTAAAGTAGATAGGACCAGGGAGAGAAGAATTACAGGTAGAAGAGACAGATGAGGTAGATAGGACCAGGGAGAGGAGAATTACAGGTAGAAGAGAGGGCCAACAGCGTGGTTCCAATCCTCAAGTGTCTCCCGTTTTCTATGCTTCACGGCAATGTCCCGTCCTCCGTTTTCTTTCTGTCTTTCTTCCCGTTTTCTTTCCCTCGTTGATTTTCTTTCACTGGTCTCGTTTTCTGTTCTCATTTCATTTCCGTTTTCTTTCTTTGTCTTTCTTCCCGTTTTCTTTCCCTTGTTTATTTTCTTTCACTGGTCTTGTTTTCTTTTCTTCATTTTATTTTCGTTTTTTTCTTTTTCTTTCTTTCTTTCACGTGTTTTCTTTCTTTTTCTTCCTTTTTTCTCTCTCGTTTTTTCTTTTCAATTAATTTCGATTTTTTTTATATTATTTTCTTTATTCTTTTATATTAGTGGCACTCAATTGTTTTTGTTGTTGTTTTTTGTTTGTCTTTTTTTGGTGATATAAAGTAAAGAAAATTAAGACAACAGATATATGTTTGTTTATGTGTATGTATGTATGTATGTATGTATGTGTGTGTGTATGTTTGTGTAAGTATATCACGTGACGAAATACACACACACACACACACACACACACACACACACAATATTAATCTTTAAACAAAATTAATTCCCTCTCTCTCTCTCTCTCTCTCTCTCTCTCTCTCTCTCTCTCTCTCTCTCTCTCTCTCTCTCTCTCTCTCTCTCTCTCTCTCTCTCAAGACAATTTTGCGACTTTTGAACCAATTTCGTTTCCTTCCTCCTTTCTTCTTCCTCCTCCTCCTCCTCCTCCTCGTCTTCCTCCTCCTCCTCGTCTTCCTCCTCCTCCTCCCCTACAAAATTACATACCTACTTGTCTATTTCAATTTCTTCCCTGAGAGAGAGAGAGAGAGGGGTCAAGGTCAGTTTCCGCTTTCAGTCACTGACCATATGGGCGTCTCTCTCTCTCTCACTCTCTCTCTCTCTCTCTCTCTCTCTCTCTCTCTCTCTCTCTCTCTCTCTCTCAGAAATTATGAAAGAAGAAAGCGACAGTAAGGAGGAGATAATAAGAATGGAGGAAGAGGAGGAGGAGGAGGAGGAGGAACAGGAGGAGGAGGAGGAGGAGGAGGAGGAGGAGGAGGAAGAGGAGGAGGAGATTAAGATGAAAAAAATTATAAAAAAGACAAAGAAGAACATGCCCTGAGAGAGAGAGAGAGAGAGAGAGGACAAAGAAAGGATGCAAAAGATAATGAAAAGGAGACAAAAGAAGGAAATGGAAGCAAGAGGAGGAGGAAGAGGAGGAAGAGGAGGAGGAGGAGGAGGAGGAGGGCCAAAATTAAACATCTTTCCCCTCCAATAATAACATCTCCTCCTCCTCCTCCTCTTCTTCTTCTTCTTCCTCTTCCTCCTCCTCCTCCTTTACTCTTAGGGGAGGGACGGGAAGGAAAAAAAGGGGATATAAAGATGAAGATGAGAGAGAGAGAGAGAATGTTTATGCTGTAGGCGTGGACATTCTCTCTCTCTCTCTCTAAGTGAAGGTCTCAAGCTCAAGTCACGTAAATCTATCGTCAGCGTCTCTCTCTCTCTCTCTCTCTCTCTCTCTCTCTCTCTCTCTCTCTCTCTCTCTCTCTCTCTCTCTCTCTCTCTCTCTTAGGCATTATCGTGTGGTACAAACTGTCATATGTTTTGAGAGAGAGAGAGAGAGAGAGAGAGAGAGAGAGAGAGTAGACAAAACACAGACAACTTCAAACACATTTCTCTCTCTATTTCATTTTTTTTTAGAAGGGAAGATGAAAAAACGGGGAAGGAAGGAAGAAGGGGAGAGGAAGGAAGAGGAAATGAATGGGGAAGAAAGGAAAGGGAAGGAATGGGATGGATAGGGAGGAAGAGAATGGGTAAGGAAGGGAGAGGAGGGGAAGGAAAGGAAGGGGAAGGGAATAGGAAAAGAAATTCGGAAGGAAGGGAAGGAAGGGAAGAAGGGGGAAACTGAAGGGTGAAAGGAAGGGAAGGGAAGGGAGAAAGGGAGGTTGAGAAAAGAGAAAATGAAGGGAAAGAAGGGAAAGGGAAGGAGAAAGGTAGGTTAAAAGGAGAAAATGAAGGGAAAGAAAGGGAAGGGAAAGGGAGGAAGGAAGGTTGAGAAAGGAGAAAATGAAGGGAAAGGAAGGGAAAATGAAGGTTGAGAAAGGAGAAAATGAAGGGAAAGGAAGGGAAAATGAAGGTTGAGAAAGGAGAAAATGAAGGGAAAGAAGGGAAAGGAAGGGAAAAGGAAGGTTAGAAAATGAAGGGAAGGACAGAGAAAATGAAGAGAAAATGAAGGGAAAGTTAGAAGGAAGGAAGGAAGGAAAGGAAGGGAAAAGAACGGAGAAAATGAAGGGAAAGAAGGGGAAAGGAAGGGGCAGGGAAAGGAATGGAGTAGGGAAAGGCGGGGATGGGCACTGTCAATCACATTTACCCCCCTTCTTTACCCCTTCATTATCACCCCCCCCCCACTTCCCCTTTCCAAACCGAGTCATTCGAAACAGCAACAACCTTCCTGCAAAATTAGTCAGTGAGGAAACTATCAATGCCTGCTTTTCCGTGCTTCCCTTGTTTCCTCCTCCTCCTCCATCCCTCCCTATTCCTCCTCGTCATCCCCTTACCCTTAAATCTATACCTGACAAACTTTTTTTTCAGAGTTATCCGCCACTGCAATATCCTTCCTGCAATCTTGTCAGTGTGAAATCCATCAACGCCTTCAAGAATAACATCGACCGTTCCTTCGCCGCGTCCGGAGTGAAGTGAACGTACGTATATTGAAGTGCTTTGATCCTGAACGTGATGTGAAGGGCGCGAAGTGGCTGTCGGGCTGATCAAAGTGCGTACCAGAGCGGGCAACCTTGTAATGAGAGAATCGGTTTAATGTGGCCTGTTTTTCAATGTGTTCGTGTTTCCTTCTTTTACTACTCCTCCTCTTCTCCTCCTTGTGTTCTTGTTCTTCTTCTTTCTCCTCCTTCACTTGTTCTATTTCTTCTTTCTTCTTCATTTACTCCTCATTCTCTCCATCTTCTTCTTCTTTTTCTTCTTCCTCCTCTTCTTCTTCATCTTCTTTTTCTTCTTCTTCTTCTTCCTCTTCCTCCTCCTCCTCTTCTCTTCTTCTTTTTTTTCTTTTTCTTCTATTACTACTACTTCTTCTTCTTCTCTTCTTCTTCTTCTTCCTCCTCCTTCTCCTATTCTTCTTCTTCTTCTTCCTCTTCCTCCTCCTCCTCTTCTTTTCTTCTTTTTCTTTTTCTTCTATTTCTACTACGTCTTCTTCTCTTCTTCTTCTTCTTCTTCTTCTTCCTCCTCCTTCTCCTATTCTTCTTCTTCTTCTTCTTCCTCTTCTTCTTCTTTTTCTTCTATCACTACTACTTCTTCTTCTTCCTCCTCCTCCTCTTCTTCTTCTTCTTCCTCTTCTTCATCATCTTCTTCCTCTTCCTCCTACCTTTCTTCCATCTTCTCTTCCTCACTTTATCCACTCCTCCTCCTCTCCTCTAATTCTTCTTTTACTTCCTTACTCTTCCTCTCTTCTCCTCCTCCTCACACTTCTCTTCCTCCTCCTCCTCCTCCTCTTCCTTTCATCTTCTCTTCCTCATTCTGTCCACTCTTCCTCTTTCTCTTCCTCCTCCTCCTCCTCTTCCTTTCATCTTCTCTTCCTCATTCTGTCCACTCTTCCTCTTTCTCCTCCTCCTCCTCCTCCTCAGACATTTCTTACACCTTTTCTCCTCCTCCTCGTCTTCTTGTCCACTCCTCCTCCTCCTCCTCTTCCTCCTCAAGGGCTGACGTCATGGCTGCCACACCCGTAAGCGTCTCTCTCTCTCTCTCTCTCTCTCTCTCTCTCTCTCTCTCTCTCTCTCTCTCTCTCTCTCTCTCTCTCTCTCAATAACACTTGGCCAATAATTTCAGAACAAGGGAACAAAAAATAACCAAATAAATAAATGAATAAAGGAAATTAATGATAAATACAATGAAGAAATAAAGAAAATAAAGAAAAATAAAGAAAAAAAAAAAATAAATAAAAATAAAAAAAAATAAAAAGAAAATAATTACTTGGATCCAGATATAAGGATTTGAGAGAGAGAGAGAGAGAGAACAAGTCAAGTGTAACAAGGGGCCTTTGTCTCTCTCTCTCTCTCTCTCTCTCTCTCTCTCTCTCTCTCTCTCTCTCTCTCTCTCTCTCTCTCTCTCTCTCCTGATTACTCTCACTATCCACCACCTCTAACCTTTTCTCTCACCACAATCTCTCTCTCTCTCCCCCCCCCTCCAAGGCAAGCAGCTTCCACCTCCTCCTCCTCTTCCTCCTCCTCCTCCTCTCACCTGGTCAAGTACCAATGATAATAATAAAATAATACTAATTATAAGGTGAGAGAGAGAGAGAGAGAGAGAGAGAGAGAGAGAGAGAGAGAGAGAGAGAGTAACGTATTCTCTCAGTTTCAACTTTCCTTACACATTCACTCTCTTTTCCTCCTCCTCCTCCTCCTCCTCCTCCTCTTCCTCCTCCTCCTCCCCCTCCTCCTCCTCCTTTCTCTCCCTCACCTGTTTCAATGCCCTCACACAGCTCTTGCGAGAGAGAGAGAGAGAGAGAGAGAGAGAGAGAGAGAGATTGTTTATTTGTCTTAATATTAATCTTTTAACGTTTGTCTCTCTCGAACTTAACATTCCTCTCTCTCTCTCTCTCTCTCTCTCTCTCTCTCTCTCTTCAGGACATGCCAAAGCTCCATCTCTCCCTTCCTCCTCATTCCTCCTCCTCCTCTTCTTCCCTCTTCCTCCTCTTCTTCTTCCGTCTTCCCTCTTCCTCCTACTTCCTTTCCTCCTCTCCTCAACTTCTATAAATATTCTCTTCCTCTTCCTCCTCTTCCTTATATCCACTTATCTTCTCCTCCTCCTCCTCCTCTTCCTTATATTCTCCTTTTCTCTCTCTTCGTTATTTCTTCCTTTCTTCTCTTCTTCCTCTTCCTCCACAATTATTTTCCATTTCTCTCATTTCTCATTCCTCTCTCTCTCTCTCTCTCTCTCTCTCTCTCTCTCTCTCTCTCTCTCTCTCTCTCTCTCTCTCTCTCTCTCTCTCTCTCTCTCTTCCTCCTTTATTATCTTCCTGCCTTCTCTCTTTCTTGTTTCCTCCTCCTCCATAGTCTTCTCTTCTCTTCTCTTCTCTCTCTCTCTCTCTTCTTATTTCAACCTTTCATATTTCACCTCCTCCTCCTCCTCCTCCTCTTCCTCCTCCCCCCCACGGATCAAGGGCGCGCACACACACACGCACACACCTAACGGCTAAGGTCTTAAGGGGTTACGGCCCTGCCCAACCCTCCTTCACTCACACCTATACAAAGGAATTCAACTCTCCATAAAGGGATCCAATGCTCTTTAGGCGGATCAGACTCTATAGGAAGGGGATTCAGTGCTTTATAGACGGTCTGGACTCTTTATAAGCATGTGTTCGTTTGTTCGTTTCGAGATAAGTCTGTATATAAGGGATTTGGGGATTTATAATAGGGTTGGATTCTCTATAAAAGGGATTTGATAGTTTATGAAGGGATTTAGTAGTGCAGAGACGGTTGGAAATGTTGATAGGGGTTTTAAGTAGGATTTATGTAAGGGATTCAAGAAGGGTTTAATTGGGTTGGATTCTGTATATGGGATTTGATGGTTTATAAAGGGATTGAGTACTGTAGAGATGGTTAGATTAGTTGATTGGGTTTTAAGTAGAAGGATTTGTATAAGGGATTCAAGAGGGTTTTAATAGGCTTGGATTCTCTGTATAAGGGACTTGATGGTTTATAAAAGGATTGAGTACTGTAGATGTTTGGATTCGTAGATAGGGGTTTTAAGGAGTGGGATTTAGGGTTTTGGATATGATTTTAACTTTTCCTTATCTATCTATTTATCCTATTTCTACTATTCTTATTACATTATCTATCTATCTATCTATCAATCTATCTGTGTGTTAGTCTATCTCTATCTATCAATCTGTCTCTTTCTATCTATCTATCTATTTTTCTTCTATTACCATCCTTTCATCATCTCATTTAGCATTATCTATATATGTCTATCTATCTCTATATCTATCTATCTCTTGCAATCTATCTATCTATCTATCTATTTCTCTTACCATCGTTTCATCATCTTATTTAGCATTCTCTCTCTCTCTCTCTCTCTCTCTCTCTCTCTCTCTCTCTCTCTCTCTCTCTCTCTCTCTCTCTCTGCTATCAACACCCTATCATCTAATTTAACATATCTCATTAACCATTTTCTCCGTCATTATCTTTCCGGGTGATTAGGCAAAGGCTCTCATTAGTGGCATCAACAAACCGCAGGTGATGACGGGAAGGAAGCGCTCAGGTAACGCCAGGTAATTGCGGGTCATTAGTAAGATGTCACCTGTTATTTGTGTGTGTGTGTGTGTGTGTGTGTGTGTGTGTGTGTGTGTGTGTTTGGTGAGGTGTTGATAGGTGGGGGTGTGGGATTAATGTTTTTTTTTTTTTTGTTGTTGTTTTTGTTTTTGTTGATGTACATATTGATTGTTTTTTTCTGATTTTCTTTTCTTTTCTTTCCTCTCTCTTATTCCCCCCTTCGTTATTTTTTTTCTCTTTTATTCTTTCTCTTTTTTATTTTGTGTTATTCCTCTTTTCCTTTCCTTTCCTTTCCTCGTTTTTTCTGATTTTTTCTTCTTTTCTTTCTCTTATTCCCTTTCATTCGTTATTTCTTTTTCTCTCTTATACTTTTCATTTTTTATTTTGTTTTCCTCTTTTCCTATTTTTTTTTTTATGTTACCCTCTCTACCCCCCTTCTTCTTCCTCCTCCTCCTCCTCCTCCTCCTTCTTCGTTCATTATCTTATTTTCCCTTCTTTCTTCATTTGCTCTTTATTCTTTTTTTATTTTCCTTCTCTATTCCTTCTTTTTTTTCTTGTTTATTTATGTTTTATTCTCTCGTTTTCTTTCTCTCTCTTCTTCTCTCATTCCTTCTCTTTTTCTCTCTTTCATTCCCCTATTTCTTCTTCTTCTCCTTTTGTCGTGTTCTCGTTCTTCATCTCAACACACACACACACACACACACACACACACACACACACACACACACACACACACACACACACACACACACACACACACATATCAAACACACACACACACACACACACACACACACACACACACACACACACACACACACACACACACACACACACACACACACACACACACACACACACACACACACACACACACACATATCCAAACACACACACACACACACATATCCAAACACACACACACACACACACACACACACACACACAATTTATTCATTTATATTTTCCTTTATTTTTATTTTCTTATATTTTTTAACTTTTTTTGCACATCATTTCCATTCGCAAACAACTTTCCCTTTCACTTTTCATCACTTTCCCTTTTCTTCCTTTCTTTATTTCTCTTCTCCTTCCTTTCTTTCTTCATTCCTTCATTCTTTCTCTTCTTTCTTCTCCCTCTTCCTTGTTTATTTTAATCTTTCACTCTTTCCTTTTATCTTTCTTTCTCTCTTTTCCTTCTTTCTTTCTTACTTTCCTTCTCTTTCTCTCCTTCCATTCCTTCATTCATTCTCTCTTTAAGCCTTCTACTCTCCCTCCCTTTTCATCTTTCCTTTCCTTCTCTTTCTTTCTCTCCTTTCCTCCCCACTTCAATCCTTCCATCATTCCTCCTTTCCTTCTCCCTTTCTTTTTCTTTCATCCGTCTATGCTTCCTCCTTTCCTTCTTTCTTCCATCCTTATTTTTCTCTCCTATCTTTCCATTCTTCCTCCTCTCCTTCTCTCTTCCTCCCTTTATTTTTCTTCCTATTTCCTTACTTATCTTTTTCTTCCTCTTCTTTTTCCTTTTATTCTTTCTTCCCTTTAACACACGTGACCCAATTTTCCTATTTTTCTTCACTCCTTCTTTTCGTATCTATATATTTTTCTTCCAGTTTCATTACTATCTTCTTTCTTCCTCTTCTCTTTCTTTCTTCTTTCTTTTTAACACGTGACCCAATTTTCCTATTTCCCTTCACACCTTCTTTTCGTATATTTCTTAATTATGTTTTTTTTTAGGAAACACTCGACGCAAAACACATTAGCGCAACACTTTTACGACACACTCACACACCTTGGGGAAACACACACCTGCCCTAATTAACATTCACACGTTTGCAACACACCTTAATAATGCCTTTTTTTTTTCTTTAATTTTTCTTTCTTTAAAATTTTCTCACTTTTTTTTTTGGTTCAGTCGTATTTTTTGGGTTGTTTACAGTTCACTAATTTCACGTTTGTCTGTTGTCTGTTCTCTCTCTCTCTCTCTCTCTCTCTCTCTCTCTCTCTCTCTCTCTCTCTCTCTCTCATCCGCCGCTCACGAAATCTCAAGTGGCACTGTGGTCGACAACTTTGGCATCTCTCTCTCTCTCTCTCTCTCTCTCTCTCTCTCTCTCTCTCTCATCCTCCTTGATCTGTTACCCTCTCCCCCCCTTCCCCCTACGACCTTCTTCTTCCTCCTCCTCCTCCTCTTCCTCCCCCCTTCCTCCTCCTCCTCCTCCTCCTCCCTTCGTTCAAATCCATCTTACGTTTTCTTTATATTCCTTGTAAGTCCGTTTTCTCTCTCTCTCTCTCTCTCTCTCTCTCTCTCTCTCTCTCCGTTGCAAATGTCACATTACCGTTTGGTATGGGAATGTTGAGAGAGAGAGAGAGAGAGAGAGAGAGAACGGAAGATTGAATAAAACAGGTGTAACTCATTCATTCGGTTTGACTCGGAGGAAGGAGGAGGAGGAAGAGGAAGAGGAGGAGGAGGAGGAGGAGGAGGAAAGGAATGAAGTGAGAAAATATAAAACAAGGAAAAACATGAATAAAAAAAAAGAGAAACGGAAAATAATAGTGAATCAGTAAAAGAAGAAAAAAAGAAGAAAATATATACGGAAGAGGAAGAAGGGAAGAGGAGGAAGAGGAAGAAGGGAAGAGGAGGAAGAGGAAAAAGAGGAAGATAGTAAAATAATTAATAAAGAGAAGAAAGAAGAAAAAAAAGGAAAAGAATGGGAGGGAAAGAAGAAAGGAGGGAAGGGGAAGAAAAGAAGGGGCA
The DNA here is from genome assembly GCF_024679095.1 of Eriocheir sinensis. Lineage (NCBI taxonomy): Eukaryota > Metazoa > Arthropoda > Malacostraca > Decapoda > Varunidae > Eriocheir > Eriocheir sinensis. The sequence goes on from NW_026111834.1 coordinate 29,483, forward strand.
GTAAAGAGAAGGGAAGAAAAGAAAGAGGGAAGAGGAGGAGAGTAAAGAAAGGAAGAGAGTAGTTATGGGAGGGAGGGGAGAGGAATGGGAAGAGGGAATGGGGAAGAAAGGGGAAGAAAGATAGTGGAAGGAAGATGACGGAAAAGGAAGGGAAGGAAGGGGGAAGGGAAGACAGGTGAAAAAATATACAGATGAGGAAAGGGAAGAAGAAGGGAAAATGGGAAGGATGGGAAGGGGAGAAGGGAAGAAAAGAGATGGGGAAGGAAAAGTTTAAAGAAAAGGGAGAGAGGGTGAAGGGAAGAAGGGGAGAGAAAATAAGGAAAAGGGGAGAAAGGGGACGAAGGAATAGGGGAGGAAAAGGGAGAGGAGAGAATGGGGAATGGGAAAATTAGGGACGAAAATGAAGGGAAGGAAAGGGAGGGGGAAGAAAAGGGAAGGGAAGGGGAAGGGAAAATGGAAATAATGATAAAGGAAGGAATAATGAGGTAAGGAAGGTGACGAGGAAGGAAGGGAAGGGA
>NW_026111834.1:35000-37500 GCF_024679095.1 Eriocheir sinensis
AAAACAGGTAAAAAGGTAATTAGGACAGGTAAGGTCAATTAAAAAGGGTGATTTAGATAGGTAGATTAATTAGAAAGGACAAAAGGTAAATGAAAACGGGTAAAGGTGATTAGGACAGGTAAGGTCAATTAGAAAGGGTGATTTAGACAGGTAGATTAATTATAAAGGAGGGCAGGTAAGAAAGGTGATTAGGACAGGTAAGGTCAATTAGAAAGGGTGATTAAGACAGGTAGGTCAATTATAAAGGAGTACAGGTAAGAAAGATGATTAGGACAGGTAAGGTCAATTAAAAAGGGTGATTAAGACAGGTAGGTCAATTACAAAGGAGTACAGGTAAGAAAGGTAATTAGGACAGGTAAGGTCAATTAGAAAGGGTGATTTAGACATGTAGATCAATTATAAAGGAGGACAGGTAAGAAAAGTGATTAGGACAGGTAAGGTCAATTATAAAGGGTGATTAAGACAGGTAGATTAATTAGAATGGAGGACGAAAGGTGAATGAAAACTGGTAAAAAAGGTGATTAGGACAGGTAAGGTCAATTAGAAAGTGTGATTAAGATAGGTAGGTCAATTAGAGTGGGGGAAAGGTAAATGATAACAATACAATTACGACAGGTAGAGATTAATTAGAGAGAGGGAAAGTGCATGAACAGGTAAAAAATTATTAGACAGGTAAGTTTTCAATAAGTGTGACAGGCAGGTGTGTGGGAGTTAATTAGCAGAGGAGGTGTTTTAAGCAGGCAGTATAAAGGAACTAATTAACAGGTGTGAAAGTTGACCAGATGATAATTAGGTGTGCAAATGATCAGCAGGTGTGTAGCAGGTGTTTCAAGCAAGAAGTCATCAACAGGTGTGGAAGGTGAGTAGGTAATTATTAGGTGTGAGAATGATGTGTATGAGTCAATGAGCAGATGTGAGGAAGATGTGACAGGTGTGTGGAAGTGAATGAGCGGGTGTGTAGGTGGTGTTGGGAGTGAATGAGCATGTGTATAGCAGGTGTGAAGGTGGTGTGGGAGGTGTGTAACAGGTGCAGGAGGTGTGTGGCAGGTGTGGGAGGTGTGTGGCAGGTGTGGGAGGTGTGTGGCAGGTGTGGGAGGTGTGTGGCAGGTGTAGGAGGTATGTGGCAGGTGTGTGGCAAGTGTGGGAGGTGTGTGACAAGTGTGGGAGGTGTGTGGCAGGTGTGGGAGGTGTGGGAGGTGTGTGGCAGGTGTGGGAGGTGTGTGGCAGGTGTGGGAGGTGTGTGGCAGGTGTGGCAGGTGTGTGGGAGGTGTGCAGCAGGTGTGTGGGAGGTGTGTCGCAGGTGTGGGAGGTGTGTGGCAGGTGTGGGAGGTGTGTGGCGGGTGTGGGAGGTGTGTGGCGGGTGTGGGAGGTGTGTGGGAGGTGTGCAGCAGGTGTGTGGCAGGTGTGCAGCTCACCTGGGGGAGTATATGTCAGGTCGCGTCCGTGTTCCATATCTGGTCTGCAGCACGCTGGTCCACGCCTCCTGCTCGCTGCTGCCCCCGCCCCCCCCTGCTGCCGCGGCTGACGGTGGTGGCGGTGACGCGGTGACTCTGCTGGCTGCGGTGGTGGTGGTGGTGGTGGTGGTGGTGGTGAGGCAGGTACTGTTGTTGTTGTTGTTATTGTTGTTGGCAAGGGGCGCGGTGGTGATGTTATTGTTGGTGGGGGTGATGGTGGGGGCGGTGGTGGGGGTGGTAGTGGTGGTGGTGGTGTCCTCCGCGGTGGTGGTGGTGGTGTCGTCAGCGTGGGGGCCGCCGCGGGGTGACCTGAGGGGGGAGGTGCCGTTGAGACGAGGCTCTGGGGGGGTGAGGGCTGTGGGTGAAGGGTGTGTCTGGGGTGTCCGGGGGACGGGGTGAAGGGAGGGGTGGTGTGGTGAGTGGCTAGACAGGTGTGTACAGGTGTTGGAGACAGGTGTGTGGGGGGGTGTGGTGTGGTGACAGGTGTGTGGAGGTGTCGTGGTGTGGTGACAGGTGTGGGCGTGGTCTCACCTGAGGTCGGTCCTGGCGGTGGTGTTGAGGGCGGCGCGCCAGTCCTCGGGGCGCGGCTCCCCCCGGGTGGCCTCGCCCTTGGTGGGGGAGGCGGGGCGGGGGTCGGCCTTGCCCGGGGAGGGGGGTCTGCCGGGCCCCGATTGGCGGTTCTTGGCGAAGGACTGGAACCAGTTCTTGTGCCGCGCCAGCAGCTCCTGGTGCGCGTCGTGGCTCGCCGCCGCCGCCCGGCGGTCGGCCAGGGTGTCGGGCTTGGCGGGCTTCTCGGGCCGCGACGATCGCCTCACGCCCGTGCCCTCCCCGTTGGTGCGCGGTGGGTCCGCGGCGCGATGCGGCGGGTCCGCGGCGCGGTGCGGCGGCCAGCGGCGCGCGTCGGGCTGCTCGGCTGGCCTGCTGGGGTCGGCGGGGTCGGCGGCGCGGGCGGAGGGCGGCCAGCGGCGGCCCGGCGGGTCGCTGTCGGTGCTGGAGGCCGAGAGGGAGCGGCTGGAGGCCGAGCCGGGCCGCCTCAGCCCGCCCAG
>NW_026111834.1:45000-50000 GCF_024679095.1 Eriocheir sinensis
GGGTTGGAATTGTGGTTGTTTTAATTGTTTTCATTGTTTTACGCGTTATTTGTTATTTATTGGCTTTTGTTTTCTTTCTTTTCTCGTTCTTTTTTTCTTTTTTTACGTTAATTTTGTCGCCCTTTTTATTTTTTTTATTTTTATTTGTTTCGTGTCGTTTTCTCTCCTTTCTACCTCATTTGTTTAGCTCCATTTTTTCTTTTTTCTTTATTATTTTCTTTATTTCACGTTTGTTCACTCTATTTCATTACTCATTCATTTTTCTCTATTTTTTTCCCATTTTCTTTTTCCTCTATTTCCTTCGTTTGTTTGTTTGTTCCTGTTTACTATTCTCCTTTTCTGCTTTTTTTATTTTTCCAGTTTTTTTCTGTTTTTCACTTTTTGGGGGGTTTGTTTCCTCTGTTTATTGTTTTCTTCTAATTTTCCTTTTCCATTTTTGTTTTCTCTATTTCTTTCTTTTGTTGCTGTTTCCTCATTCTTCTTTTTCTACTTCAGTTCCTCTATTCATTCCAAGCCTTATTTTTCTTTTCTATATTTCTTTTCACATTTTATTTCGTATTTTCTTTTTTTTAATTTCTGTTCACGTCTTTTTCTTATCTTTTAATCTCACTAACTCTTTATCTATCGTGTTAACTCCTGATCCTTTTATCTATCAAGGGAAAAAAAAGAGGGGGGGAGGGGGTAGGTGGAGATGTTGTAGTAATACCTAATAGAGGAATAAAGTTAATATATATGACTTAAGATTACATAATACTAATAACAAGACTCATTAGCATTCTTCATTATATTCGTTTTACTTCCTAATTAATAATACAAATCTTTCTTTATCAACTATGGCGGTGTGGATTTTTTTTTTTTACATTAGTTTACCCGTTTTTCGTTATTTTTTCTCTATTTCTTCCAAGACTTTTTTTTTTTTTTACTTTTTCGCTAATATTATTCCAAAAGCTTTTTCTTAACTGATCATTTCCAATTTTTCGATAATTTTTTATAACTTTTTGAGTAATATATTCCAAAACCTTTTTCTTCTAAATCATTTATAATTTCTCCTTCAATTATTTTTATACTTTTTCACTAGTATTATTCCCAAACCTTTTCTTCTAATCATTTCTAATTTTTCAATCATTTATTTTTTAACTTTTCCACTAATATATTCCCAAACTTTTTCTTCTAATCATTTCTAATTTTTCAATCATTTATTTTTTTCAACTTTTCCACTAATATATTCCCAAACCTTTTTCTTCTAATCATTTCTAATTTTTCAATCATTTATTTTTTCAACTTTTCCACTAATATATTCCCAAACCTTTTTCTTCTAATCATTTCTAATTTTTCGATCATTTATTTTTTTAAACTTTTCCACTAATATATTCCCAAACCTTTTCTTCTAATCATTTCTAATTTTTCGATCATTTATTTTTTCAACTTTTCCACTAATATATTCCCAAACCTTTTTCTTCTAATCATTTCTAATTTTTCGATCATTTATTTTTTTTAACTTTTCCGCTAATACACTCCAAACCTATTCTTGTGATCTTTGTCAATGTCATTTATTATTCCATTTCGTTTCTTTCGTAACTTTTTTTATTTCTTGGTTAATTTGCTTTTTCTTATTCCTTCCCTGACATAATTTTCATCAATACAATCTTACTTTCATCAATGCGTATTCTTCTATTGTTTATAATGCCTTTTGTTTTACTATAATTGCACACGACCAGGTTTAACATTATTTTTCATTATATTTTAGTCTACAATTATTTTCACTCGCTTCTTGTTACTTTTTTTTTCATTTCTTTTTATTTTTTTCATTATTTCAACTCGCACCTCATTCATCACCACTTGTTATTCTTTTTATTAATAATTTTCATGTCTTTTTTTTGCTTGTGTTAGTAAAAAAAAAAATTAATTGGTTGAGTTTCACATCGATTCAAATTAATTCCAAACACGCAATGACATTCGATTTCACTTCCCTCTCCTTTCTCTTTTCCTTTTTTTCTCTTCTCTTTTTCCTTCTCTTTTCTCATTCTTACTTCTATTTGGTTTTGTATTGGCATGATCTACTTTTACTGTCATTTTAATTTGTTTGTTTTTTTATTATTTCACTTTCTTTCCTCTCTCTCTCATTTCTCTTTTCTCTCTCTCTCTTTATCTTTTTCTCATTTTTACTTTCTCTGGACTTTGTATCGGCATTTTCTACTTTTTCTGACATTTTTAACTTTCTTTTTGTACGATTTGACTTTCCTCTACTTTCTCTTTCTTTCTCCTCTCTCTCTCTCTCTCTTTATCTTTTTCTCATCTTTACTTTCTCTGGACTTTGTATCGGCATTTTCTACTTTTTCTGACATTTTTAACTTTCTTTTTGTACGATTTGACTTTCCTCTACTTTCTCTTTCTTTCCTCTCTCTCTCTCTCATTTCTCTTTTCTCTCTTCCTTTTCTTTCTCTTTTTCTCATCTTTACTTTCTTTGGACGTTGTATCGGCATTTTCTACTTTTTCTGTCATTTTCTAACTTTCTTTTTGTACGATTTGACTTTCCTCTACTTTCTCTTTCTTTCCTCTCTCTCTCTCTCTCTCATTTCTCTTTTCTCTCTTCCTTTTCTTTCTCTTTTTCTCATTTTTACTTTCTCTGGACTTTGTATCGGCATTTTCTACTTTTTCTTTCATTTCTCAACTTTCTTTTTGTACGATTTCCCTTTCCTCTCCTTTCTCTTCTCCTTTTTTCTCTCCTCTTTTTCGTTTTTTCTCATTTTTACTTTCTTTGGACTTTGTATCGGCATTATCTACTTTTTCTGTCATGTTTTAACTTTCTTTTCGTACGATTTGACTTTCCTCTCCTTTCTCTTTCCTTTTTTCTTCTTCTTTTTCTTTGTTTATTTTCTCATTCTTATTTTCATTTGGCTTTGTAATTAATTGTTTACTTTTTGATGATTTTTAACTTCCTTTTTTTTATATTATTTCACTTTTCTTTCTCCCTCTCAGCTCTTTTTTTCTCCTCTTTTTTTTCCTCTTTTTCTCGTTTCTTTGTCTTCTTTCTGAGGTGCTATATTTTTCTTGTTTTTTTCTGATTTTTCAGTTTTTTTTCTTCTATTATTGAATCGGTTTTGCTGTCTGACTGGCTTCGCTCAGCTCATGTTTCTCTCTCTCTCTCTCTCTCTCTCTCTCTCTCTCTCTCTCTCTCTCTCTCTCTCTCTCTCTCTCTCATCCTTCCAACTTATCATACCTTTAGACATTAATTTTCCTTTCAGAATATAAAAGTTTCTCTCTCTCTCTCTCTCTCTCTCTCTCTCTCTCTCTCTCTCTCTCTCTCTCTCTCTCTCTCTCTAATGCGACAGTTGGTGTTTTAAAAGAGATACAGTGACCTCTCTCTCTCTCTCTCTCTCTCTCTCTCTCTCTCTCTCTCTCTCTCTCTCTCTGACACAGGAAGTGGAGGAAGGAGGGGCGAAAAGTGGCGCAGTGGAGGGAGAGGAGGAAGAAGAAGAAGAGGAGGAGGAGGAGGAGGAGGAGGAGGAGAAGACAGAAAGAGGACGTGTGCAGAGAGAGAGAGCGAGAGTGTCCCAGGCTGTTCCCTCAACCGCATCTCCCATCCATCCATCTATTTAACTGTCGAATTGCCCGTTTATCATTCTACCTAACTGTCCCCCGTTCTCTCTCTCTCTCTCTCTCTCTCTCTCTCTCTCTCTCTCTCTCTCTCTCTCTCTCTCTCTCTCTCTCTCTCTCTAAGTAATTTTCTATCTAAATAAAAATAAATTACTTTGCCTTTAGATAAAAATGTGGTTTGTTTTCCTTTTCCTCTCCTTTCCTTTCCTTTTTTCCCTCTTCTTTTCCTTTCCTTTCTTTTCCCTTTCGACTCCAATTTGTTTCCCTTCCTATTCCTTCTTTCTCTTCTCTTCCTCTCCCTCCCATTCCAGTTTTTTCTCTTCCAATTCATTCTTTCTTTCCCTCCCTTTGTTTCCCCTCCCTCCCATTCCCATTTTTCCCTTTCTATCCTGTTTTCCTCTTCTTTTCCTTTCCCTTTCGATTCCAATTTGTTTCCCTTCCTATTCCTTCTTTCTCTTCTCTTCCTCTCCCTCCCATTCCAGTTTTTTCTCTTCCGATTCATTCTTTCCTTTCCCCTCCCTCCCATTCCATTTTTTTTCCTTTTCTTTCCCTTCCATTGTATTATTCCTTTCCTATTCCTTCTTTCTCCTTCCCTCACGTCCCTTCGCTTCCATTCCATTTTTTCCCTCTTCCTATCCCTTCCTTTCCCTTTCTTTCATCTCCTGTTCCATATTTTCCTTTTTCTATCCCTTCCTTCAGTTCCCTTCTCTTCCCTTCCTTTTATCTCCTGTTCCATATTTTCCATTTCCTATCCCTTCATTCAGTTTCCTTCCCTTCTCTTTCTTTCATCTCCTGTTCCATATTTTCCTTTCCTATTCCTTCCTTTCCCTTTCTTTCATGTCCTGTTCCATATTTTTCCTTCCCTATCCCTTCCTTTCTTAAACCCTTTCCGTCCCTTTCCATTTCTTTCCTTGACCTATCCATATACTTCCCTCTCTTCCTTTCTCTGGCTTTCCCTTTCCTCTCTCTCTCTCTCTCTCTCTCTCTCTCTCTCTCTCTCTCTCTCTCTCTCTCTCTCTCTCTCTCTCTCTCTCTCTCTCTCTCTCTCTCTCTCTCTCTCTCTCTCTCCTTCAACTTTCCCCCCCCAAAATACTCCTGGCCATTTACTTATATAACATCAAAAGGAAGGAGCCATTTAACTTAATATTTAGTGTTGAATAATGTCATTTAAATGTTCACGAGTAAACATTTAAGAGCCATTTAAACAATAACAGAAGAAACCAATACGTATTTTGGAGATGGAAAAGCCATTTGAATATACTAATGATAAAAAAAATAACATGTACAGAAAAAAAAGTAAATAAAAATCTAGCTATCTAATTTCCCATCACGACTAGAAGTAACCATTTAAATTACCATACCTATTCCTGAGAGGCCATATAAATCCACCCACAAAGAGTTAA
>NW_026111834.1:55000-60000 GCF_024679095.1 Eriocheir sinensis
ACTTTCTATCATTTCCTCTTTTTTTCCCTCCTTCTTCTCCCTCTTCCTCTTGCTCCTCTTCCCTCTACCTCATTTTCCTCTCACTCTTCCTTTCCTCATTTTCCTCTTTTTTTTCGTTCTTTTGTTTCATCTTAATTAAATTCCTCTTATTTTTCCTCTTTTTTTTAACTCCAGTACGAGAACAACAACAACAATAATAATAATAATAATAATAATAATAATAATAATAATAATAATTTTGCTTCCCCTTAAAATTAACAGGCAAGATAAATCCGTTTTCTATGATGATACCACTCCCTCCTCCTCCTCCTCCTCCTCCTCAATTTAAAGAGATGTGGCTTAAGTGGTGGTGGAAGTAGTAGTAGTAGTAGTAGTAGTAGTAGTAGTAGTAGTAGTAGTAGTAGTAATAGTAGTAGTAATGCTGGTGGTCTCTCTCTCTCTCTCTCTCTCTCTCTCTCTCTCTCTCTCTCTCTCTCTCTCTCTCTCTCACGCACACACACGCACACAATCAACAGGTATACAGCCCCCATAACACACACACACACACACACACACACACACACACACACACACACACACACACACACACGAGTAATTATTATTGAACATTCTCCTCTGATAAAAAAAAAGTAAAATAAAGAAAGAAAGAGAGAAAGAAAGAGTAAGAAAGTAAGATTTTTATCCACCTGTTTCTATAATTAATTCTTACCTTGATTTTCTCTCTCTCTCTCTCTCTCTCTCTCTCTCTCTCTCTCTCTCTCTCTCTCTCTGACACTCTTTTTGTTGTTTAATATATCTCGCTCCGTCTCTCTCTCTCTCTCTCTCTCTCTCTCTCTCTCTCTCTCTCTCTCTCTCTCTCTCTCTCTCTCTTCCCCAACAAATCCCCTTCATCCTCTATTAGTTTCCCCTCCCCTTTCCCTTCTTCCCCTTCTTCCTCCACTCCACCTGTTTCCCCTCCTTCCATTCTCCTTCCCCATCCGCTCCCCCCTTCCTTTTTCTTCCCCTCTCATTGCGTTCCCCTTTTCCCTTCCCCTCCCTTCCCATTCCCCCCTCCACCTCATTCTTCATTTCCTCTTTCTCCCCATTCAGTGTCTCGTTCCCCTCCCTTTCTTTCCTCTTTCCCCTCCCCATTTCTTTTTGGTCCCCTCCCTTTTTTTCCTCTTTCCCCTCCCCATTTCTTTTGGTCCCTCCTTTCCCTCCCTCCTTACCTTTCCTCTTCCTTCCTTTACCTTCCCTCACTTTCCCCTTCCCTTTCCTCCCTCCCTTCAATATCCCCTTCCCTTTCCCCTCTCCTCTATCCCTCTTCCCCTTCCCCTTTTCTTACCTTCTGATTTCCCACCCCCCTTTCCACTCACCCTTCCTCCCCTTCCTCTCCCCCCCTTACCTTCGTGTCCGGGCCCTGTCGGGTGGGGGGGCACGGTCTGCAGGGGCAGCACGTCCCCCTCCCCTCCTCCCGCGTCCCCATGTCCGCCGCCGCCACCTAAGGGGAGAAAGGGGGAGTGGGAGGTTGTTACTGGTGGGCTACGTGGGGAGATTAATTCTGGGGTGGGGAGGAAAGCTACTGGGGAGGGAAAGTGGGGATTGGAGTTACTTAATATGCTGCAAGGGGAGATTAATTTAGGGGGTGGGGAGGAAGCCTAGTGGGGAGAAAAGCTAATGGGGAGGGAATGGGGGAGTGGGGAGGCTGTTAATGCTGGGCTACTTGGGGAGGATAAATTTGGGGTGGGGTGGAAACCTAGTGGGGAGGGAATGGGGGAGAGGGGAGGTTGTTACTCCTGGGTTACGTGGGGAGATAAATTTAGTGGTGAGGAGGTAGCCTAATGGGGAGGATTAATTGGTGGTGGGCTACCTGGGGAGCTTACTCTTGGGATGGGGAGGAAAAGGAGGAGAGTGGGAAGGAGAAGGAAAGGAGAGGGAAAATGGGGAGGAATTGGGAGGCAAGGGGGAAGAGAAAGAAGGAAGGGGAGGATATATGGAGGTGGGGAGGGAGTAAATGGGAGGAAAGACGAGGAAAACGGGATATGGAGGGGAGGAAAAAAAGGGAAGGGCGGGGCGGCAATGGGGAAAGGGCGGGGAGGAATAGGGGAGTTACTGGTGGGGTTCATGGGGAGATTAAAATTTGGGAGTGGTGGTGGGAAGGGAAGCTAACGGGGAGCGCTGGGGAGGGGAGATTATTGCTAGCATGCTAAGTGGGGAGCTTATTCTAGGGGTGGGGAGGAAACAATGGGGAGGTAAAGTGGGGATTGGTTACTGTTGGGCTACATGGGGAGATTATTTTGGGGATGATGGGGAGGAGATGGGGAGGGGAGGAGGGAGAAGTGGAGGGGATGAGGAGCTTGGAAGGGGTAGGGAGGTGAGGGGAGATAGGGAAGTGGAGGGGAGACAACATGATGAGTGGGGAGGAGTAGTTATTGGTGGGCTACATTGGGTGATTAAATTTGGAGTGGGGAGGAAAAGGAGGGGAACTGGGGAGGGTTAATTATTGGTAGAGTAAAAGGGGAGCTTATTTGGGGGTGGAAGGGAGATGGTGAAGGGAGAAATTTGGGAGGTGGGGAGAAAGGAGATGGAGGAGAGGATGGATAAGGAGAGAAATAGGGGTGAAGGGAAAAGAAAGTGGGGAGGATATATGGAGGTGGGGAGGGAGAAAATGGGAGGAAAGACGAGGAAAACGAGAAATGGAGGGGAGGAATAGGGGAGAGAAAGAAGGAAATGGGGAGAAAAGGGGGAGGAATGGGGAGGAGGGGAGATAGGGAAATGGAGGGAACGGGGAGGAAATGGGAAGGTAAAGAGGGAGATTAGTAAACGTGGGGAGAATAGGGAATGGGTAAAAATATGGGAATGGGGAGAAATGGGGTAGGGGGTGATTGGGGAGGTGATGGGGTGGTATGGGGAGTGTACTCAGCTCACATTAACTTGGCAAAATATCCCCCCTTCCCCCCTCCCCATTTCACCCCATTTCCCCATTGTGTATTTTAATGGGGAAGAAATGGGAGGAAATGGGGGGTGATGGGGATTGATAAATGACTCCCCTTCCCTTCTTCTACCCTTCCCAATTTAGTGTATTGTATTGGGGAGGAAATGGGGAAGGAATTGGGGTGATGGGGAGGGAATGGGGGTGATGGGGAGGGAATGGGGGTGATGGGGAGGAGGGTTATGTACTCTTCCCACATTATCTTTTCCTTTTTTCCCCATTCCCAATTTCCCCATTCACCCAATTTTGCCTATTTATCATTCAATTTCCTACCCATTCCATCCCCCATTTAATTTTCCACACTAACTTTTCTTTTTTTCCCCATTCCCATTTTCCCAATTTTCCCCATTTCGTTTATTCCCTCTTCCATTTCATCCTATTCCCCATTTTTTCCTTCGTTTTTTCTTTCTATCTTATCTTATCTTATCTATCTTATTTATCTTCATTCCTTTTACTACCTATATCATTTTAATATTTCACTTTTTTTCTTCATTTTTCTTTATCTTGTTTTCTATTTTATCTTCATATTTCCCTTTTCCTTCTTTTCTTCTTTATCTTATTTTATCTTATCTATCTTATTTATCTTCATTCCTCTTACTTTCCATTCTATCTTACATTTCATTTTCATATTTCCCTTTTTTTTATTTTTTTTATTTATCTTATTTTCTATTTCATCTTCATATTCCTATTTTTCTTCTTTTTTCTTCTTTATCTTATTATCTTATTTATCATTATTCTCCTTACTACCCCTTCCATCTTCCATTTCGTTTTCATATTCCCATTTTTTCCATCATTTTTTTTTCATTATCTTAAAATGTTCCTTCATTCTTCTTCAAATTCTTTCCTTCGCCATTCACGGTTCGCGATTGGTTAATGCTGAGGATGGGAAGGTGACGGTCGAGTGGTCGGTGCGCGGATGTGGTAAACCCGAGGAGCCAAGTTCAAGTCCCACCGCAAACAACTCATAATTTCCAACAGTCCCATTGCGACTATTACCCAAGGCCACACGGGTTTTCATGGGAGTTTTTCTAGTTCATGATGCAGAGGCCGTGTAAAACTATCACTGGGATCACAAAACACCAGGGTTGGAAAAAAATCATGATTTTTTTTATTTAAATCGACTTTTTATTGAAATGATTTTTTTTTTTTGCATTAATCCTTGTTTGTTTCCACTGATTATTTGTTTCAGTCTTATGAGGCCATTTTCTTGTATTAAACTTGGCCAATGTAAAATAAAACCATAGTTTAATGACTTGCTAGAGGATCAGTACAGGATCAGTACAGGACAAGTAGACGTGATACTTTTCCTGTACAACTGTTTCACATGCTCTTCCTTCTTCCTTATATATATATATATATATATATATATATATATATATATATATATATATATATATATATATATATATATATATATATATATATATATATATATATATATATATATATATATATATATATATATATATATATATATATATATATATATATATATATATATATATATATATATATATATATATATATATATATATATATATATATATATATATATATATATATATATATATATATATATATATATTAGATATTTTACTTGATATAAAAACTAAATCATTTTAAATAAAATATTTTTAATTTCGATTTAAATCAAGATTTTTTCACTGATTTAAGTCGATGTAAATCACTTGATTTAAATCATTTGATTTAAATCATAACAACCCTGAAAAACAGTCTATGAAAAGCCAGCAACTTCTACGAGAGGCTTTTAAAACAGGTGAGACGTTTAAAAATATTGGCTCAGACCGTCAACCACCCCTGACTCCAGCGGCTTCGTTCAAATGGAGTATCGGGGGGCAGCATGGGCCAAGCGAGTCACATCACGGCAACCACTATAAATAAAATCCGCCCGCTAAACTAACGCGCTGGGGCCGTCCATAGTTGATGTGGGAGGGGCTTAATCGCCAAGTTAGAGCGAACAGAGTATTATAATGGTGGTGGTGATGGTGGTGGTGATGATAATGGTGAC
>NW_026111834.1:70000-85000 GCF_024679095.1 Eriocheir sinensis
TAAGGTAAGGTAAGGGTAGGTACGGCAAGGTAAGTTAAGGTAAGGTGAGGTAAGGTAAGGTAAGGTAAGGTAAGGTAAGAAAAAGTAAGGGTAGGCAAGGCAAGGTAAGGTAAGGTAAGGTAAGGCAAGGTAAGGTAAGTTAAGTTAAGGTGAGGTAAGGTAAGGGTAAGTAAGCTAAGGTAAGGTAAGGGTAGGCAAGGTAAGGTAAGGTAAGGCAAGGTAAAGTAAGGGAACGTAAGGTAAGGTAAGGTAAGGTAAGGTAAGGGTAGGTAAGGTAAGGTAAGTTAAGTTAAGGTGAAGTAAGGTAAGGTAAGGTAAGGGTAGGTGAGCTAAGGTAAGGTAAGGTAAGGGTAGGTAAGGTAAGTTAAGTTAAGGTGAAGTAAGGTAAGGTAAGGGTAGGCAAGGTAAGGTAAGGGAAGGGAACATAAGGCAAGGTAAGGACAGGTAAGGTGAGGCGAGGTGCGGTGTAACCTTACCTGTCTGTCGAGGGAGTACGCGCCCAAGAAAAGGGGATGGATTACCAGTATACCCTCACCTGTACACCATGACCAGGACAGGTGTGTGGCGGAGGAAGAGGAGGAGGAGGAGGGAATATAGAAGAAAAGAGAAGGGAAGGGTGAGGAAGAGAATGAACGTAGATGAAAGGAATGCACAAGGGAAGGGAAAGGGAATTAAATAAAGGAATGGAAAAGGAAAGGGAAAGGAGATGGAATAGAGGACAAGAGACAGGAGTGAAGGGAACAGAAAGGAAAGGGTGAAGGTAAAGGAATGAAAGGGGAGAGAAGGGATAGGCAAGGTAAGGGAAGGGAAATACAAAAGAGTATACAGGAAGGGAAAGGAAGGGGAGGAAAATAAAAAAAAAGAGGAAAGTAAGGTTAGAATTATTGTGAATGGGAAGGGAGGGAATGATGAAGGAAGGGAAGGAAAAGGAGAAAATAAGGGAAGGAAAGGAAGGTGAGGAAAATAAAATGAGGTAGGAAGGATTACAAATTTTTATGTATGGAAAGGAAAGGGGGGGAGAAAGGGGTGAGGAAGGAAAGGAATGATGGAGATATTATAAGGGAAGGGAAAGGGAGGAAAATAAAAGAAAAAAAGATACAGAAAGAATTAGAAATGTGAATGGGAAGGGACGGGGATGAGGAAGGGAGGAGTGAGTGAAAATAAAGGAAAGGAAGGGAAGGGAAGGAAAAGGAAGGGGAGAAAAATAAAATAAAAAGATACAGAAAGGATTAGAAATGGGAATGGGAAAGAGAAAATAAAGGAAAGAAAGGGAACGGAAGGAAGATAAAAGGGAGGGGAAGGGAAAGGAAGGGGAGAAAAAAAAGGAAAAAAAAAACGAAGTATGGGTTAGAATTGTGAATGGGGTGGGGAAGGGGAGGGAAGGGGGGGATGGGGAAGGAAGGGGATGATGGGGAAGAGGAAGAGAAAGTAAGGAAATGAGAGAAAGAGAAGAGAAAGAAAGGGAAAGGAGGGGAGGAAAAAAAAAGAAAATGTTAGAATTGTGAATGGAAGGGAGGGATGGGGAAGGAGGGAAAGGGCGGGGATGGGGAAGAGGAAGAGAAAGTAAGGAAATGAGAGAGAGAGAGAGAGAGAGAAAAGGAAAGGAAGGGAAGAAAAAAGACGAAGAAAATGTTAGAATTGTGAATGGAAAGAGGAAGAGGAAGAGGGAGGGGGAGAGGAGAGGGGAAGGGAAGGAGGGATGGGGGAGGGAAGAGGAAGAAAGAGAAGGAAATGAGAGAGAGAGAGAGAGAGAGAGGAAAAAAAAAAAAAAGGAAAGGAAGGGAAGAAAAAAGACGAAGAAAATGTTAGAATTGTGAATGGAAAGAGGGGGGGAGGGAGGGGGAAGGGGTGATGGGGGGTGAGGGGGGAGGTCGGGTTGCTAATCCCCACAAGTGCACGTCACATCCCCTTCTTCCCCCCCCCCTACTCCCCCTTTAATCCCTTTTGTCCTTCCCCTTACTCCCCTCTTCTCCCTCCCTTCCCTTCTCTCTCCCCTCCACTCCCTCCCCATTGCTCATTTTTCCTCTCCCCCTTCCCCTCCCTTCCCTTCTCTCTCTCCCCCTCCCTTATCTACCCCCTTCTCTCCCCTTCCTCCTCCCTTCCCTTCCTTTAATTTACTGCGCATATCATAGTAGTAGTAGTAGTAGTAGTAGTAGTAGTTCTTGCAGTAAAATGACAAATATAATGAGAAGAGGAAGAGGTATAAGATGATGATTAAGATGAAGAGGAAGAAGAGAAAGAAGAGGAATGAAGAAATACAGACTAACACACACACACACACACACACACACACACACACACACACACACACACACACACACACACACACAGACAAACAAGCAAACAAAACAATACATAAAAGAACATATATAAGAAAAGCAAATGATGGGTGAAAACAATACAAGATAACCACAAAAAAATAAGAAATAATGCGTGAAAAAAAAAAACAATACTGATGACAACAATAGATTAGACAAACACACTATCTACACAAACAACCAAACCAGCAAACAAAAAAAAAAAATGCAGGAAAATAATAGGAGAAAAAAAAGATAGACAGACAGACAGACAGACACGCGGATGTCAACAAACCTATAAATACCTGTCACGATATTGCATCATCATCACCATCAGCATCATCCCTCTTATGTATATTTATCTTTTTATCTGTCTCTTTTTTTGGTAGGTCATCCTTGTGTAATAATGACGATGATGATGATGATGATAAAATAATAATAATAATAAAGTTAATATCCA
Source organism: Eriocheir sinensis (assembly GCF_024679095.1). NCBI lineage: Eukaryota > Metazoa > Arthropoda > Malacostraca > Decapoda > Varunidae > Eriocheir > Eriocheir sinensis. Next base: position 72,758 of record NW_026111834.1, read on the forward strand.
TGTAATCTAGTCTTACGTGTGTTAGAGGTATACTAAATCCATTCTTAGGTATAGTAAGGAGGAGGAGGAGGAAGAGGAGAAGGAGGAAGAGGAGGAGGAGGAGGAGAAAAGGTAATTGCGTATGGGGAGAGGAAGGGGAAGGGGGTGAAGAAAGGAAGGGAATGAGAGGAAGAGAAGGAGGAAGAGGAGGAGGAGGAGAAAGGGGAAAAGGATGAGGAGGAGAAAGGGTAATTGTGTATGGGGAAAGGAAGGGGAAGGGGGTGAAGAAAGGAAGGGAATGAGAGAAGGAGAAGGAGGAAGAGGAGGAGGAGGAGGAGGAGGAAGAGGAGGAGAAAGGGGAAAAGAAGGAGGAGGAGGAGAAGAAAGGGTAATTGTGCATGGGGAGAGGAAGGGGAAGGAGGTGAAGAAGGAGGGGAATGAGAGAAAAAGGAGGAAGAGAAAGAGGAACGGGAAGGAGGTGAAGAAGGAGGGGAATGAGAGAAGGAGGAGGAAGAGAAGGAGGAGGAGGAGAATGGCAATTAAAGACAATAGGAAAAAAAACAAAAAAAGAATTAACACGAATGACAATGACAATTAAGAAAAAGAAAATAAAAGAAAAAATAACAGACAATGGCGAAAACGAAATGGACACACACACACACACACAAACCATATCCATCAAAACTTAACTATTAGAAATTCAATATGACAAAAAAAAAAAAAAAAATGCAACAGTGATAATAGTAAGCTTCTTTTTGTCCGACATGCTCAGTGACACACACACACACACACACACGCACACACACACACAGGACAGAACACATGGCATTGACCTCCATCCTGCAAAACACACACACACACACACACACACACACACACACACACACACACACACATTTATTTCCATTACAATCAACGTTTTCAATTTGCATTCCCGTTCTAATAATAAAAAAACAAAAAATCTGCAATAAATTTAAGCGAGAAAGAAAAATAAAATAAAATAAAATGCATGAAACTAAATTAATGGAAAGCAAGTTTTATTTTTATTATTACTATTATTTTTTATCTTTTTTTCTTTATTCCGCTTCATTAAATTTGAATATATAATTGCAAAGGTCGACTATCACGAGAGAGAGAGAGAGAGAAGGATTCTGAGGTAGCTGCACTCAAATCATAATTCTCTCTCTCTCTGTACATTCGTTTGTCAGTTCCTTAACACAGCATTCACTTGACTCATATCCTCTCTCTCTCTCTCTCTCTCTCTCTCCATCACACCCCAAGCTTATTCTTACGTCATCATAAATTCCATGAGAACTATTATTATTATTATTATTATTATTTCACTTACAAGACTAAAAATTAAAACTACTATACTACTACTACTACTACTACTACACATACACACACACACACACACACACACACACGAGAGTCTTATCAGGCCAATACCTCAGCGCGATAGCATAGCATTCAACAGGTTTTTCACTGATAGAAACACCTCCAGCATCTAATATTAAAGAGTGGAGCGTTATCTTTATCTAAATCTTTTGTTTATCTACTTATCTACAAGAGAGAGAGAGAGAGAGAGAGAGAGAGAGAGAGAGAGAGAGAGAGAGAGAGAGAGAGTGTTTCCTACCCGTTACAAGTTCCTCCTTCCCTCCCTCCCTCCTTCCTTCTCTCCTTCCCTCCCTCCCTCCTCTTGACCTCCTCCTCCTCCTCCCCCTTGGACACTAGCCAATCCCCTTCTTAAAACCGCTGGAAGAAGAATAAAAAAGAAGGTTAAATCGAATAAGAAGAAAGGAAGAGAAAAAAAGGAAAATTGTGTGAAAGAAAGGAGGAAGAAAAGGAAGAAGAGGAGGAGGAGGAGACTGAAAAGGCGTGAATTGAATGTTGGGTAATGTGTTCCAGTCCCTCTTCTTCCCTCCTCCTCCTCCTCCTCTTCCTCCTCCTCCTCTTCCATTGCCAATTCACATGTTTTCAAATCCTAAGGGCACTCCTCCGATACCCACATCCCCTTTATTTTACTCTTCTCACGCCCTTCCCCTTTGACCTATACCAATGCGGACGTAGATATAGGAAGAGGGAAGATGTACGGACAAACACACATAAGGACAGTACGTTAGAAGGCGTAAAAACGGTAAAAAAACGCGATAAATATAGAGGTATTGTGGGCGGCGGGACATCATGGCGGTACCTGTCAACCCCATGTCAGGCGGTTTTCCAGTGATATTTACAAACAGAAGGATGGCAGACCTGAAAATAAGGGGTAATATGGGTTAATAAGGGTGTATGGGGATATATATGCGAGGTCATGGGTCATAGTTACCTGTAGGCTTGGTGTGAGGTCACGTAATCCTGCCTTCAATGTGAGGTCAAGAGGCGGGCCGGAGCTCACGCGCGCACACCCTCCCCGCACCACGTCTCGAGTCACACTGTTGCCTGCTGGTTACCGCCTCCCCCACGCCATCTATTGTCAGTCCCTCGCACTAAAAACTCAATATTGTCCTTCTTCTTCCTCTTCCTCCTCCTCCTCCTCTTGGTTTTCCTCCTCTTCTTCTTCCTCTTCTTCTTCGTGTGGTTTCTCTTCTTGTTCCTCCTCCTCCTCCTCCTCCTCTTGGTTTTCCTCTTCTTCTTCCTCTTCTTCGTGTTGTTTCTCTTCTTAAATTGTTATTGTTGTTCCTCCTCCTCCTCCTCCTCCCCTTCCTCTTCTTCAGTCACCTATTCCTGTCTTTCTTCTTCTTCTTCATTCTGGAAAATATTATATCCTTCCTCTTTTTTCCTCTTCCTCTCCCTCCACTTCCTGTTTTTCTTCTTCTTCTTCTTCTTCTTCTTCTCCTCCTCCTCCTCCTCCTCCTCCTCTTCTCCAATCACTCCCTTCCCTCCCTCTGATTCATTCTGGAAAATTGGTTTGCTCTCTCTCTCTCTCTCTCTCTCTCTGTGTGTGTGTGTGTGTGTGTGTGTGTGTGTCTACCACTTTCCCATTCTTAATTTTTACTATACTACGTTAACTTTAAGAACATAAGAACATTAGGAGTCTGCAAGAGGCCTAGCTTAGGTCTATATATAAGGTAGCTCCTATGATACTATACCTATATATAACAAATTCGAGTCAAAGTTTATATAGTAGGCCTTTTCATATATATCTATTTAGCTTGAGGTACATAGATTAGTTATGTTAATCAATCTTACTCGTTTTTGTCTCTCGCAGTTAAGGAATTGTCTGAAGCAACTGGTCTTATATAAATGTCACACGTACGCGCGAGTTTTGACCGTTGACCTTTGACATCCGGTGTGGCATTGTAATGATGACGTATGTATGTCTATAACGACGTAGGAAAACAACCTTTCTTCTTCTTCTTCTTCTTTTGACCTGTTCCGCTTTGCATCGCTCTTCACTGGTCCTCCTTGGTATTTCTTACTTAGATGCTTCACGTATATACTTACCCGTGATGGTGAAGACTGGGTTCCACGATGCATAGATCAGGGTGGGACAAATCAGGGGGCGAGACTTATATAATTAACGCCACACCGGGTTACCACAGTTTACCTTCCCCAGGTCCCCTAGCTTTCATCCAGGCCGAAAGGGAAGATGTGAACACCTGGATGAGCTGCACGCCGACGTTGTATAGACATTTTTGCCTTCCTCAACTTCATCCCCCAATATCTCCCCAATCCCTTAGGCCCCTTTCACAGGAGCGGCAGAAACGTGCCGGACTCTTGTGGGTGCGTTCACACGAAGCCGGAGCGGCAGGACTGCCGCTCCGGCAGCCGCACCCTGCCGGATTGCCAGCAAGACCGCAGCGGCAGCTGCCGCACAGCGGTTTCGGTGGTCATGCACGTGTTGCTATGGGCGCCTTCACACGTCCGGCGTTCGCTGCATGCGGCGAGGGATAGTTGTCTGTCAGGTGCCATGCGGCTGCCGCTCGCCGGAGCGGCAGAAACCGTTCGTGTGAAAGGGTATGCGGCTGCCGGCGGCAGAAACCGCTCGTGTGCAAGGGGCCTTACTCCCCAAGCACCATACTCTCCCCACACCTTCCCCAACACACCCCAACACTCACCCACCTCCTCCCCTTTCCCCATTCTCCTCCCCAACTATCTTTATAAAAACTTTTCACAACACATAATAGCAAAGCATCTAACCTTTTACTGCCACGCCCCCTTTAGGAATGACTTTTTTCCGCCACGCCCCCTTTGTGTATATAGATAAAATTCGCTCCCAGGCTTATTAAGAAACGTAAGCCTTACTAGACTAAAAAAAAACCTATGGTTTTCTTATTAATTTCTTCTCTTCTGCTTCTTGTGACATTTCCTCCACCTCTTCTTTAATCACTTATTCTTCCATTCTTCTTCCTCCTCCTCTTCCTCCTCCTCCTCCCATAGGCAATTATTTTCCATTTTTTTCATAAATTTCTCAATATTAGCCCAGGCTTTTGTTAAGACAGCACCAAATACTCCAACAACAAAAAATTTCAACTTTTCCACCACGGTTCGCGGCCCCCCCCCCCCCCCCACCTGGATACCCCTATTAATAACGCCCCCCAATTTAAGAACCACTGCATTAAGGGAAGGGCGGAAAGTACGTATTATATGAAGACTCCATTGCCAGGTTATTCTTTAAAGATAACAACAAATACTCCAGCGACAGAAATTCCTGGATAACCCTATTAACTCTCTCTCTCTCTCTCTCTTAATAACGTCCTCCACTTTAAGGGTCACTGGATTATGGGAAGGGCGCAGGGTATTATGTGAGGACTCTACTGCCAGCATTCTCTTTAATACCACAACACACCAAAAGTAGAAAGGTCTGAGAGGAACCATTATAGAACTTGGCACTGGACACCATCTATAAGTCCTTACCTGTCCTGAAGATGCTCTCACCTGGGTTTCCTGGCGCCGCAGTAACACAACATTATCATATATCAAATTATAAGACATTTCGCCGCCCAAGAACACACATTTGACAAGGCTTTCGTAGGAGTTATGGGCATTTCCAGGAGTAGTTTTATGACCCTGGTGTTAGTTTGACCCTTCTTCTGTACCGTGAACCTAAGGAAACACTCATTAGAACCTGACTGACCCCCTCTTTAACCTTTAGAAATTGTTAATGTGAGAAGCGATAGTCTTATAATACTAACCTAAAAGTCCTTACCTGTCCTGGAAGATGCTGTCACCTGGTCTGTGGTTTCCTGGTGCAGCAATAACACAACAGGAACTTCTTGCACACATTGTCGGCCCCACCTGCCACGCCCACTCACGGAAAACACAAGATATAGTCATTACCGCCGCCCTCACAGAGCTCTGGTAACCGCCATGGCTCTGTGATTTGAACTGAGCCGGTACTGACACTCCACGACTCATTTGGGTTTAAAACTGTGACGTCACCAATAGGGTAGGACAGCCAATGACAACCCACGATTCATGTGTTTAGAATTGTGACGTCACCAATAGGACAGCTAGCCAATGACAACCCAGGACTCATGTGTTTAGAACTGTGACGTCACTAGTAGGACAGCCAATGACAACCCACAACTCATGTTTTCAGACCTGTGACGTCACCAGTAGGACAACCAATGACAACCCAGGACTCATGTGTTTAGAAGTGTGACGTCACCAATAGGACAGCCAATGACAACCTATGACTCATGTGTTTGTTTAGACCTGTGACGTCATCAGTAAGGGTACGGTAACTCCTGGAGGCGGCGGTAATGGCATTTTTCTAGTGTTTCTCTGTGTGACCATGGAAAGTTTGGCCGATAAAGCTAACACGAGGTTCCTTTTGTCTCCCTGCAACGCCACACACCACCTGACAGCATCCCTCAAGACAGGTAAGGACTTTGCTATATACAATTTTAAATGGCCTCTCACCTCTACCTTCATTCTTTTAAAGGGGCAATGCATAACGGCTTTTTTGTTTTGATTTATTTATGTCCCTTGAACTGCTTCCTTTACCGTAGAGGAGATGGTTTTCAGGGCAGGATCTTATAAATAGGTTCCCCTCTTCTAGTCTTTTATTTATTTATTCTTCTTATTTCATTCTATTTTTCATTTATTTTTCTTATTTTTATTGTTTTTTTCTCATAAAGGTTACTCTCTTCTGGACTGTTTTTATCAATTTTTATTTATTTATTTTCCTTTTTACTCGTCTATCGTAGTCTTGGTGTGTTTGTGGAAGAAAATGCTGGCAGTGAAGTCTCCCTACGACACTTGCCACCCTTCACATACTTTATCCAACCTTTTCTTGACCGTATTTGTGTTCTTGGATGAATGAGACCTGATTAAAAGTGACAGGAGGAACACCCACTCGCATCATCGTCATCATCAGCCAAAACAAACAACCAATGTCATTTGTCAACTTTTTGTACGGAATATCATTTTAAGAGCTTCTGGTTAATGAAATGGCAGTAAATAGCTTAGGAAATGTTGCTTATGAAGTGTAGATCTCCTAATTGTGGGTAGAAATAAAGATAAAGAGTAATGGTTCGTATTTCTCTCCCTGTAATTTGTTAGTATTTTGTAGGGAATGTGACCGTTTTAAGCATTTCCGGCCAGTACAATGATGATTAAGAGCTAGGGAAATATTGCTAAGAAATGTAAACCTTGTAATTGTGGCTAGATTAATACGTGTTGTCCTGGATGACTCAGAAAATGATATAGTGATGATTTGTCTTCTTCGTCTCCGTAATCTGTTAGTATTTTGTAGGGAATGTGAGGATTTCTGACTGATACAATGACGCTAAGTAGCAATGGGACAGTTCTGGGGAGTTCATGAATAAGCTACTGGAAGAGAGGAATACATTAAACATACACTTGATGCAAAGAGAAATTTAATGTTTTGAATGGAGATAGATTTATGGATGAGGGATGGGAAATAGTAGATAACTCATTCCCAAGAGCTGGCATATGTGGGTTTTCTGGTCTCTTCGGCAACTACTACTACTACTACTACTACTACTACTACTACTACTACTGTGTTATAATTTCACTATCTGTTACCATCACCCTTATCACTTTTACAACTTCTCAAATGAAAGGTCAAACAAACAAATAAACAAAGAACAAGTCTGCACGTCATTTTATTTTAAATTATTCCATACAGAAAAGCAGAAGGAAAAAACGACAAACAGTAAATACACACACACACACACACACACACACACACACACACACACACACACACACACACACACACACACACGCACACACACATACACACAGGATAACGGGAAAATGTGGCCAAATATTTGTGGATGCGAGGAACAAATATGCAAAAAATATATTCATCACTTCTATAATAGTATGGGTGGTTATGGTGGTGGTGGTGGAGAGTGGGGGTGGTAGGGGATGTAATACTGGTGCAATAGTAGCAGTAGTAGTAGTAGTAGTAGTAGTAGTAGTAGTAGTAGTAGTAGTAGGTGGGTAGTATTTGTAGCAGTGCAATATAGTAACAAATGCATATGGTGGTTGTAGTAGTAGCTGTAGTTGTAGTTGTAGTAGTAGTAGTAGTAGTAGTAGTAATGGTTGTGATTGAAAAAAAAAAAACAGCGGATTAAAACATCTTGGTAATCTCTCTCTCTCTCTCTCTCTCTCTCTCTCTCTCTCTCTCTCACACACACACACACACACACACACAGACACACACACCGAGACAGATTACACAAAATACAACAAGTCATATTAACACCTAACCTAACATACCCCACTACCACAACTATTACTACTACTATTACTATTACCCCCACACCCCCGCACCCCCGACAGCTTCCACCACTTCCCCCCCTCCTCCCCCCCTCCCCCGACACACTACACACTAACAAGGCAGCTTAATACAGTCATACAAAAAGGGTTAATACTATACATGTTAGAGGAGTTTATGGGTCAGATTTTAAGTTCCCAACACAGTGGCTTCAAAACGGGAGATGACAGTCCCATTTTATTTTATTTTATTTTAGTTTTTTTGAGGCTTTTGTTTGGTATCAGTCTTTTATTTTATTTTCATTTAGCTTTAATTTTTCCTTTCCTTCTTTTTCTCTTCTTTTCATTTCGCTTTATTTTATTTTAGTTTTTCTTTTAGGCTTTCGTTTTGCATCCATCTTTTCATTTCTTTTTATTTAGTTTTTAGTCCTTGTGTTTTTTCTTTCCTTCTTTTTCTCTTCTTTTCATTAATTTTTTTAGCCTTTCATCTTTTCTTTCTTTCTTTTTTCTTCTTATAAATTTAGCTTTTGGCATTTTGAATTTTTTTTTTGTGATGTTAAAAATGTTCCTTGTGTATGCCCTAACCTTTACCTATGACCAAGAAGCTTCTGTACGTAAATTTTGGAACTTTGTGAAATATGTAATCTGATTTGACCTGACCTAACCTGACCCAACCCAACCTAACTTGACCCAATCTAATCTAACCTGCCTTAACCTAATCTAACCCAACTTAACTTATCCTGTCCCAATGTAACTTGACCTAATCCAATCTGACCCAACCTAACCTAATTTGACCCAACCTAACATAACTTGACCTAACTTATCCTGTCCCAACCTAACTTGTCCTAATCTAATCTAACCTGCCCCTGACCTAATGTAACCTGTCCCAACCAAACTTGACCTTACTAAACCTGACCTGATGTGATGTAACTTGACCTGATCTAATCTAACCAGCCCCAATCTTACTTGACCTAACCTAACCTGTCCCAACCAAACTTGACCTTACTAAACCTGACCTGATGTGACGTAACTTGACCTGATCTAATCTAACCAGCCCCAATCTAACTTGACCCACCCTGACCTAACTATGGGAACTCGTAAATTTGGTGCACTAATGAAGCCAGTGTGTTAGGACTTATCAATTGCCCTGAAATATTGAGGTAAATGACTCTTATGTACAGTAATTATAAGAAATGAATGAGTGATTGAAAAAGCAAGTATGTATATATATGTATGTAAAAACACACACACTGAAAAAAATGTATATAGTTAAAAATGCAGTTGGTAATTATAAAAAAAAGATGAAACTATGTATATATATGTATGCAAAACACACATACTGAAAAAATGTATGTAGTTTTAAATGCAGTTAATTATAAAAAAAGAAGAGTAACAAAACTGATTCACACACACACATATATCGTCACCTTCGTAAACAAACCACCCAAGTCAATATTCTCAGTTTCTCAGGAAATCGGAAAAAAACTCGCATCGTCTCACTAGGCTTAAGATTTAGACAGGAGCGAAATGGCCAATTCTGGAACACTTAAACCCTGAATGACGAAGGCAACTTTTTTTTTTTTACATCAATGGGTGCGGCTCAAGGGCAACAAAAAGAGTACACACACACAAAAAAAAAAGGCACGCTACTTGCCGCTCTCACAAAAGTTAAGAAAAGTAAAAATGGGCGTTACATGATCAAAAATTAACCTGGAAATCACTGAAAAATGACTTAAGTGATTATATTATGAGGGTGACGGATGATATAGTTGGTTATATATGGAGTTTTTTGAGTATCACCCCCCCCCCTCTCTACCTTAATGAAGAAACGAAGGTAAAAAAAAAAAAAAAAAAAAAAAAAACTACTACTATACCACATAATTATTTCTCTATTATTATTATTATTATTATTATTATTATTATTATTATTATTATTATTATTATTATTATTATTATTATTATTATCACTATTACTGTCGTCTTCAGCTATTTTTCTTTTGTCTTTTGTTATTGTTATTATTATTGTTGTTGTGTTCGTCATTGTCGTCATTCACTATCTATCTATCTATCTATCTATTTTTCTTTCATTTTTTTCAGTTGTTTTCTCCATCTTCTTCTTCTCTTTTCCTATCTATTTCTCTTCCTTTATCATCATCGTCGTCAGTCAATATCTTTATCAGTCTATCTATTCTTCCTTCTTTCTTTTTTTCTGTTGCTTTCTCCATCTTCTTCTCTTTTCCTATCTATTTCTCTTCCTTTATCTATCTATCTATTCTTTCTTCTTTCTTTCTTTCTGTTGCTTTCTCCATCTTCTTCTCTTTTCCTATCTATTTCTCTTCCTTTATCACCATCGTCGTCAGTCACCATCTTTATCTATCTATCTATTCTTTCTTTCTTTCTGTTGCTTTCTCCATCTTCTTCTTCTCTCTTCCTATCTATTTCTCTTCCTTTATTACCATCGTCGTCAGTCAGTATCTTTATCTATCCATCTATTCTTTCTTTCTTTTTTTCTGTTGCTTTCTCCATCTTCTTCTCTTTTCCTATCTATTTCTCTTCCTTCATCACCATCGTCGTCAGTCACCATCTTTATCAATCTATCTATCTTTCCTTCTTTGTTGCTTTCTCCATCTTCTATGTATTTCTATCCCCTTATCACCATCTTCATCATTTCTCTCTTTCTTTTGTTGCTTTCTCCTTCTTCTTCTTTTCCTATCTCTTTCTCTCTCCTTATCACTACCATCATCATCCTTGTTAACTATCTACAAACATTCATTCAACTATCTGTCATTTTTCCTTTTTCTTTTTCTCTATCCATCCACTTCCCTTCTTCTATTGCATTATTATTACTATCTACACCTTTCTCTCTCTCTCTCTCTCTCTCTCTCTCTCTCTCTCTCTCTCACCTCCTCCTCCTCCTCCTATTTCTTTTTTTTTCTTCTATTTTTTATCATCTTAGTCACAATGAAAGGCAACAAGCATGACCTCAAGGCTACATAGGTAGGTCACAGGTCAAAGGTCACACACACACACACACACACACACACACACACACACACACACACACAGGCTCTTAGGTCAAAGGTCAGTCATACATATACACATCTATCTAGGCAGGTCAAGTGCGCGCGCACACACACACACACACACACACACACACACACACACACACACACACACACACACACACACACACACACACACATAGGCTCATAGGTCAAGGTCAGAGGTCAGATTGGGTGGGAAATGACCTTTGACCTTTGTAATTTATGAGTTCAGCCTTTTTTCTGGAACTTTGTCATACTTTCCCACACACATACTCGTACGAACATAGGCTCATAGGTTAAGGTCAGAGGTCAGATTGGGTGGGAAATGACCTTTGACCTTTGTAATTTGTTAGTTTGACCTTTTTTCTGGAACTTTGTCATCCCTTTATTTTCCCTCTCTCTCTCTCCCTTTGTCCTTTTTCTGCCTTTTCTCTTCTCTTTGATTCTTCTTTTTGACCTTTGACCTTTTTATCCCCCCCCTCTCTCTCTCTCTCTCTCTCTCTCTGTTTTGGTCATGTTTAAGAATAATTAGTTTAGTCTAATGGAAGATGTGAATGCTTGCTTTTGTATTTCTTAACACACACACACACACACACACACACACACACACACACACACATACATACATATGTACACACGTTAATTTTTATGAATCGCGACCAAAAAAAAAAAAAAAAAAGCCCGTCTTTCCGCTTTACGAGAGAAAATATTATGACATTTTCTTTTTTTTTATTGTATCTGGGTCTGGAATGTCGTTGGTTTAGTCAGTTGTGCTCTCTCTCTCTCTCTCTCTCTCTCTCTCTCTCTCTCTCTCTCTCTCTCTCTCTCTAACACACCCCGGCCACCAGTGTAACAATCTCTCTCTCTCTCTCTCTCTCTCTCTCTCTCTCTCTCTCTCTCTCTCTCTCTCTCTCTCTCTCTCTCTCTCTCTCTCTCTCTCTCTCTCTCTCTCTCTCTCTAGTCACATGCTTTAATGAATAGAATGAATTAGGAATGAATGATAAATGTGTATGAATGTGTTTGTTTATTTGTGTGTGTGTGTGTGTGTGTGTGTGTGTGTGTGTGTTGAAATAAGAATAGTACAACAAAAGGAGGAGGAGTAAGGAATGGAGGAGTAAAAGAAAGACAGAGAATGAGAGAATGTAGGAGAAAAACATATGTAAAGAAAAACAAAGAAAAGAGGCAAAAAAGAGAAAGGAAGAGAGGAAGAAAGAGAGAGAGTGTGGACAAGAAAGATAACAGAATATGAGGAAAAAACAAGATAAGGAAATAGAAAGAGAGAAAATGAAGGAAAATGAGTGAGTGAGTGATAGGGGATAATGAAACAGAGGAAGAGAAATATATTATGGGTAGATAGATAGATAGAAAGAACGAGAAAATGAAAGTAGGGAAATGAATGACAGATAGATTGAGAAAGGGAAAATAAGAAAGAGAAAGTGATTATAGGTAGAGAAAGAAAGAAAATGAAACAGAGGAAAGGAGAGATTGAAAATGAGAGAGAGATTGAGAGAAAATGGGACAGGAGAGG